>NW_028262290.1:153929887-154083950 GCF_047370975.1 Nipponia nippon | reverse complement strand
GAGTAAAAGGTCAAGATCTGCCTTTTTACACTTACTTTGTATACATTATAGTGTTTCCTCATCCATTTCCTCTGACAGATTTTTAAAGTTCTCTCTTGACAGGCAAATCAGTATTTTCATACAATCTCAACAAAATTAGATTCACATGACAGCCTTCTTAATGCTGACTAACAAGCATGCTAACCATGCTAATGCATTTCAAGCAAGCGCATGTGACTATTTTGTAGTCCAGAAGCATTAAGACACGGCCACAGATAGCATTATTTGCTATGTCCTGGGCCCGTTTTCTTCTTCACAGCCTATAAATACCGTGCCTGTCAAACCCTGGCAGTGTGGTAGCATGGTATCAGGATTTCTCTACAATGAGCAATTGAACGTAATTTGAAAGTGGTGTATTTTAATTAGCATGATTCTAGACACCATCAGCCATCTTAAAACTGCACAAAGTAGTTGTGACCAAGTTGTATTTGGTCAGTATTCAAGGGGAGAAAAAAAAAAAGTTTTGCAGGAACATTATACTCTACCTGAAATTAACATTTTGCTAGATTTTTTTTTTTAAAGTTATGAATTTGTCACCAATACTCAATGACATTTCTCTGTCATGTCTACTAATTTTTTTTTTTTTTAAATTGTACTAGCTAGTTATGCTTGTCCTTAGTGTTAACGTAACTATCTTTGTCTACATACAGTGCTATAAACTGTGTATAAACATGGAAAGGGAGCCAATGGGAGCCTTTACCATTTAGGTCACTGCTGCAGAGTTAAGCCAATGCTATGAACTTTTGAAATTCCCAGCCTCGGAGTGGCACAGGGCATGTTTTAATGAGCATCCACTGTAATAACGGAATCTGATCTATGCAAACAAATAATGCTTAATAAAACAATTGCATCATGCATGAGAAACAGCTGTGGCAGCAAATACTCTGTGGTTACTTGTGCAATAAGTAAGGTTTAAGAAATAAGAATTAGGCACAAAATGTTCAGGAGGTCTCAATTATTTCTTCCTTTTTCTATAGCATAACTTGAACACTGTAAACCTAAAATCATTTTGCAATAGCATTTGGTACATTTCTGTTTATGGATGACATTTAAAAAAAAAAAAAAAAAAAAAGTTAATCTGTACTGTACCAGAGTAATACAGTACTGAGTATTCTTTTTGTGCATGTGTATACATACATATATGTATGAACAGCGGATGCTATGGTTATGAATGCTTTCAGTTGATCTATTTTCTTTCAGTAAAATCCTAAGCTAAACATATGGACACATATAAACACTAGGAAAAGAAAAATTGCACAGCAATATAAATCTGTGCCAACACTCATTGAAGGGGCTGTTTGGAAGCGCTTTATCCCAAGGCAGAGCAGCCTGCACAGCAGACCCAGCACTCAGATTCACAGGGTAGCCAGGACCACACGTTGTGAGGATCCCCAGTAAAAATCAGAGCTTGGCTTCCAACTCTGTAGCACTACACGTGAATGCTTTCAGCAGTGAGTGCCAACAGGTTATCTAACCTGCCGGGATGGAGAAAACATTTCAGCCTGGAAGAGCTAGGACAGGCTTTAAACATGCACAGTGTGGAACAAAGTACACAACTGAGACCCAGGAAGCCACAGGGTAGCTTCAGAGCCCAAACAGTGTTTTTATTTTGGTGGCACGTTAATATGGGGTGAGAAGTGCTTTGGTATCAGATTTTGACTTATGGAGACTATGAGCTTTTGGGAGCATAAACCAATCTTAATTAAAAAGAAAAAGACATTTCCTCAATTTAAATATCACATTCTTCCACCACTAAGCGGAGTAAATCAACTGCAAACCTTTTCATGTGAGGGAGAGAAATAGGGTATAAACATCCAACCTATTATAGCTATCTTCTCAACAGTACTTATAACATTGATTGACTAGACTTCCAAGGTGTCTACCTCAGATGAACGTTACCCTCTGTCTTTACCTCTTGACAAGCAGAGTTGTCATTTGTTTACAGTTGTGATCTAAGTCATATAATAACATGCCACATGCTGCCAGGGACATGTTATAATGAAGTACTATAAAAAATAAAAAGTTAAAAAATGTTTTAGAGAAATTTCCTGCTCAAATATATATAGCATTTGACTTGGCAAGGAGCTTTCTTTCAAAATGATTTTAAAAGAAAAATGTAGTCTCCATCAAAATGTATTGATACTCCAAGAGCAGGAAAACAGTCTCAGTTCAGGTGAAACAAACATTTTGGTTTTTTGAACGGAACCAACACATGCTATATGTTTTACTTTGGCGTCTGCCAATTTCTGATGATAAGATGCTCTATGGAAGCTGCTGTTTGGATGCCCCATGCCTGTGGTCTCTCCTGCAGCCTGACCTTGGCTGACCTGCATTTCCTATGGCATACCACACAATTGTTCTCCTGGAGCCCATCAGGAGACAGTAAATTTTCCTTTGATTCTGTTTTCACCTAGATTTGCCCACTCTCTTACTCCTCTCATTTTTCTGTGCCTCAAACTAGGAAAGGTCTTGTCTTGATTGCATAACTTTTTACACCATGATGAACAAAGCCATCTTTTTTGTTTCCCACTTTCTATAAATAAAAACTAATATTCCTTCTTCTCAGTATGCATTAGTTTATCTTTGCTTTTGTTGTCCTAATATTTCTCCCTGTAATCCTGATTTGAGTTTGTTACTTCTCCAAACAGCTGACCAACCAAGTAGCAAGGGAAGAGGAGAGTTGGTATTGCTGGTTTCACAGAGCTTGATGAGTCTCTGCTGCATATTCAAGTTCCCCTGCAGTCACAGCAAAGGACTCCAGTTCCAATAACTCATAGTGGTTCTTAAGTATTGAGCTGGCCCATGGATGAGCCTAGAAAATGGTTTCAGCATCAAGAATTTTCAGTATGGCATCTTTTGAAGACTCTCCATACCCTGCCATTCATTAATTTATTTCCCTTGAGGGATGGGCAGGAAGCAGAATGAAGTCCTGGATGTCACATAACATAAGGCACGCAGCCATTCCTTTTGACATCATTTTTTCTACAGTGGAGAAACAAAACATTCATTGCCTTCTGACACTGTGGCAGTAATATGGGGCAATACACATGGCTCGTTCCTTCCTCCTCTGGACAAGCTGTACCTTGCTTGGCAGCACAGAGGCAAGGGGAAGTCTGTTCTTGAATTAAGAAATTAGAAATGTGGTAATTTAATCAAGCATCTCATTCAGGAAGAATGTTTCATTTCCAGGATTGCTTTTGTTGTTGAAAGTTTTGAAGATATTTCACAGTGCAATGACCAGTGACTGGTAGGGTCTCACAAAACTGCTGTTGCATTCAGTTAAGGGCTGTCATTTGTCATTTTTTCCTTCCCTCATACAGTCAGCAGTAGTATTCTATAGCTGCATCACTACAGTACTGACGTATGTAAAGCATGGAAAACATTAGGTGATGGAGAAGAGGAAGCTTGCCTTGAAATCATTTGGTAAATGAGATACCAAAGTAGAACAAAAAAAATCATGTTTTCTTGTCCTGTGCTTTGAATAGTATATATACACATGTAATTAAGAAATTTATCCTCAATTGTCCTCCAAATTTCCTTAGTACAGCACACAACTTCTATGCCTCAATTCCTCAACACATAGTGGGAGGAAACAAAAAAAAAATTTTTACATCATAGGGTGGAGTTTATCAGTGCTTAAATGAGAGGATAGAAGCTGTATTAAAAGTGAGTATTAGTACGTATTGGATTATGCAGCCCTGTATGGAATAGAGTCTTTCCATACACTTGAAAAGGTAAATTAGGATTAACTCAAACCTTGGTTAAAGTACTATGCAAAGCTTAAGGTTTCTGGTCTAAATTACTTCAATGAAGCCAACATCTAGGAATGAGCCAAGAAGAAAGAACAGCTGACAGAGAGCTATGGGCAAAAAGGGAATAACTTTCATGTTTTCCATGGTTAAGGAAAACTTCTCATGCCACACAAGGCAAAAGAGAATATATTATAGCTCCGTGAGGGATAACCTTTCTAAGACTTGTGGAGAAAATAGGATGAAAATGTCACTTTTCTTGGGAACAGAAAGATTTACTGTGGTTCTCCAACTTTGCTTATAAAAGGCTTGTGAGTCCCATACATTTTTTTGGTCTAGTATTGGGGATCACTAGTCTAACCAAAGCAATGTCTGACTGGGAGCATTTTAGTACCCACTGCTGTAAAGCATCATATTATTAAAGCTAATTAGAAAGTAATTTTGTTTCAGAGAAAAATAAGTGTTGGGTTTTTTTAATTTTAATTTAAAGCTTTTTTAAAAAAAAACCACCAGTCTTGCCTTTTAAATATCTCTTTGAAAGAGTCCTTCTTTCTTCTTAATTTGTTTTCCAGAAATTAAAAAAAATTAGTTTGATATTGAACAAAAAATAGGTTAAAAAGGACATTTCTCACAAGTTTCTGTGCCGTTGCAAAAATGCCTTTCTTTTAAAGAAACACTTCAAGTAATTTAATTCTATGATTCAGACTACAGATGAGTAAAAAACAAAGAATACACCAAAATACTCAATAACTTCCATATTTCCTTTCATAGGAAGACTATCATTGAAATGCAAATAAATTAAATACATGTTTGATAAGCACAACAAAAAGTTTAAAAATCATTAATGCTTAAGGTCTGGAGAACTGACATAAAAGGTACCTTCCAAAGATTCACATTACCAGAGCTCTTCTAAACTGGCACATCTTGCTTAGAGCAAGGAAGCGTTAAGAGGAAATCACTGCTTAGTTCTGAAAAACCACCTTGTATGTGTAGGAGGGGCTCAGAGTTGGGGGGGGCGGGGGGGGGGGGAGAATAGAGGTATGACCTTACCTTTTGTCATAATGATGGGAGAATCTTAAATGTAATCACTTCATATTGAAAAAGGAAGGGAGCTTAATTTGAACCTTTAAGTTTTAATTTGCCCTTTTTTTGTATGCAAGGCAAGAAGAAAAAACTCTTTTGCTCCCCAAAATGTAAAGTCAGCATAAATTCACTGAGATTTCAAGATAAGATTCTCTCAGGCTTTGTCTAGAAAAATAAAAGGATTTTCTAAAAAACTTCACTTCACTGCAAAATTGAGTGCTTTGGACTTTGTTAGCTCTCTTTATGCTAAAAGAAGGTCCTAGCTTATACTTGTGAAGTGAAGGCAAGTCTCAGGTAAAGGGTATGAAAGTACAAAACTTGCTAGTCTCTTGTGTCTATTTGATTTCTCACCAAGAACTTTTTTCATTTTTGCTTTTCTGCAAAAAAAAAACCTAATTTCATTGTTTACCTCAAATGAGGCACACACATACAGATCCTAGCAGAGGAGGCCAGCATATCTCTGAATACACCAAACTCGGCCTGATTTTATGCATTTTGCACATCGAGATAAAGTTTAAATGCTGACTTACAGCTACAGTGCTTTCTTGTTAATCTAAATAGCTTTCTATTGCCATTTTCCCCTCAGCCATGAGGCATATTAAAAAAAAAAAGAAACTTTTGAAAATAAAAATAGGAATATTTGTCTAAATATTTCTGGCATCAACTTCCATTTCATCCCAGTTGGTGGAGCATTTCCAGCAGTTCTGCAGGACCTTTTGGAAACTGGATGGAAGTTCATAGTACTCCTCAAATGAAGGTGTAATGCCACTGCATTAATGACTTTCCCCATTACCAGAGCATTTCTTCAGGGACCTGGTTGCTGTGAACCTGTGCCATGGCTATGCAAACATGCTAAATCCACCCGCTCTCTTCAAAGGACAAGCATTTAAACTAAGCTGCATTTACCCCATTGGTTATCATCACCACCTTCCCTACTCACTTTTTCCAGGTAACTTTGTTCTTGATCAGACTAAAAAGGTACCATTTTGAAGGCAATACTCCCTGGAACATTATGCTGCAGTTCAGCTTCATTTTTCAGTGTCTCCTGACAATTCCCATGATTTTCATGTTTGTGACTAGAGCAATGCTGTGAAGAATACAGGCAAGGGCAGGATATCCAACTAAAGTCAGAGTTATGATGTTTAAGGTGAAAGCATAATTCAGAGGTCAATATACTCCAGGCAAAAGAGAGATAATTTCCATCCTGGATTCTAGAAGAGGAATATTATGTGCTACTGGTCAAGTACTATATTGGTTACACATATCTAGTGCATCAAGTAGTAAAACTGTACCTAGAGAACAGTAAATGGGGTACAGATATCTAAAAACACAGGAAGAAATAAATTGGACAACTCTGAAACAAGGAACAAAACTACAGAATAGAAGAACAATTTGAAAAGCAAATTACAGACCAAGACAAACTGAAAGCAGAGTAAATCACAATATGGGTTTACCAAGAACTAACCTGATTGCTTTCTAATAGCTGCTAGCACAAGGAGCACTTTTCACCACTCACTCTGGCTGAGCAACACCTCGCTCTGCCTAGTACTGGCACTGAGACTCCTCTGATCAGTTAGTAAGGCACTTCAGCTCACTTAACTAGCACATAACTCCTTTTCTAGAGGGTGAGGAAAAAAAACCTAAGCTTTCTGAGAGTTTAGCAAACTGAGTCAGCTGTTTCTTCAGCCAGATGTATCAGAAGTAAGCAGCAAGAGTTTGCAACTGCAAAAGGAAAGCAAAGCAGGATGCTACCATTCCGTAACCACAAACCTGAGATAAAACAACTGATTTCAGGCAGGGGAAGCAGAACAGATCTAATCTTGCTGGGTTTCAATAAAACATTTGATATGCAAAGTTAGTTCAAAGGAAAAATAGCACAAGAGTTAACAGGCAGATAATGAACAGGCAAGTGAGGAGACAGCAATGGTTGCTATTTAGCTCACTGGGGTGGTTTCAAAAGCACAAACAGGTAGGGGAAGGAGGTATCTTTTCACAACTGCATGCAGGCTTCTTCAGGCTGTTCTCACAATGGTGGTTGTTACTTCACCCGAGACAAGTCTCCAGGTGACAAGGGATGAGCTGCTCATAAAGGCAATTGGCAAACCAGGAAGATGGGCAGCATTTCTCCTGGCCAGGAAGATGTTTCTGTAGCTGCTACAGCAGTTGGGGAAAAAGAGTAAGTGTTCAGGGAGTCCCTCAGAGAGCCAATTTGTCTTTAAATGCATATGCTAAGAGAAGGGGCTGGACTAGCTTACAGTTCCTTTTCTATAATGCTATGTCTATGCACTCTGAAACATCTTGATAATCTGATTTGAGCCATTTACCTCAAGAGAAGTCACCCTTAATAAACTTGGAGTATGTTACTGTATCTGTTCTATTGATTTTTTTCTTTTCTTTACCTCCTATACCCTACAATACATGTCTGTTGTGTAACATGTGATATTTAACTCCTATATTGCTGAAAATTTGTCGGCAGAGGGTAGATACAAAGTCACAGGAAAAAATAAAAGATCAATGAGACTGAGATGTTTCTCTCCAATGTAGCTGTACCATATAACCAGGTTTCTTAAGAGCAAGTCCAGTACAACCGTGAACAGAGTCCTTCCACAACATTCAAGTTTGTTAGCTTATACGGTTCTTGACTGCAGAGAAAAAAAAAACATCTTCTTCTCAGATGACCATCCAGGTCTAGGAAGGGATGTTATTGAGGTTTCTTGCATTAGCTGTGTTGATGCTGTATTTGGCACCAGTAGCATCACTTCAAAGCACACAGTCCGGTTACTCCTGAGAGCACAAACACATGCCCCACCGAGAGTTCATCTCTATGTCTGCCAGTGGTCCTCCAGATGTGGAGGCCAAGGCTTTGCAGAGGCCTTTTGCCTTTGTTTGCACCGATACTGTCTTATAAACACATGCATCCAAAGATCCTTCTCTTGAAGAAAGTAGCTATGAATCTCCCTGTAGAGCTCAAGTGCTGAGCACACAGGAGGTGTGAAGTGACACAGAAAGGGCAGTGAATGAAGGAGTCAGAAGTAAAACTGTTCAGTGATGTCATCACCTTAATGGAAGGCTGATTGCAAAGCAGAAAAACTCCTGGTTAACAAAGCCAAATAATTTCATTTCAAGAAAAGTAGCGTATGAATGCAGTGAACTTTAGGACAAATTAACCCCTGTTAACACCTTATTGATAAAGCCTTTACTTTGTAGGTGGCTTACCTTAGGAAGAGAAATGTAGTTCCTTGCCAAGCAGAGACCTAAAGGCAACAGAGGAATACATGGAGATAAGTATCTAGATGACACATGATTACATGAACTAATGGCTAGATCCTTAACTGAAGGAAGTCAGCAAAACTGTAACAGACTAGCCTAAAGACTTGAACCTTCTGGTTCCCAAAATAAGGGATTTAAATATGAATCCACAGTGTTGCCATGGGCCTTAAAAAAAAAAAAAATTTCTGTTGTGGGACTGGCACCAGAGTGGAGTCATGAGCCCAACAGCACTGCTGGCAAAAACGTCAAAGGAAAATCATGGATTTCTAAGGAAAGAAGGATCAGTAGGAGAAATATTTAAAAAAAAAAAATCTGTCCATAACACCAAGAATTAATTTTCTTACCAAGAACTGAACTTCCCAAACTATGAGCTGCAACCTGTATGGAAACAAGCTGCATTTGTAGCCTGATTCAAAAGTCTCAAACTAGGCAGACACTGACCATTGGCCCAACAAAATTTGACAGGCAATAAGACAGAGGCTTCAGTTACAGATTATATAGCTGGGCATTTTTTCAGTACTTCAAAGGCCAACACTAACATGGACTGTTCCATATATCAGACAGCATGCTACAGCATTTTATTCTGTATTTAATTCTTTTTGATTCCAAAGTAAATAATAAACTCTAGTAAAGTCCCCCCCCCCCAAAAAAAAAAAAATCAGAAGTCTGTTTTTGCTTAAAATTATTAAATGGGATAAGAAAAAAGTTCTCATTCATGACTAATGCTATTGTTTCCATGTTATTTCTAGAGGTTCAGGCATCTGTCCTGACTTTTAGTCAAGAGAAAGTTATCATGCAGGATATAGTATAATTCAGAGCTTAAGTTCCTTGTACAATCTTTTTAACAGAAATCTCAGATTTTCATATCTGAAGGTCTATCTTTAAACGCAATAAAATCTTTTTTAGCTAGCCAAGTATCATAAATATTCAAAAGACTCAGTTTTAACATTACACATAATTGACATTACAGAAATCTGTTTCCACTGGCATGACATCAGAGATTGTCAGATTGGGAAATCAAGAGGATGAGCTTCACACTTGCCAATTTGTGCTGTTAATCCATGTTGAAAATTTTTCTTAACAAATCCCAGCAACACCACCCCTTCCCCCAATCCCATCATGATCTTTAGGAAGAAAAAGAAAGGCTGTTGGCCCACATCTGTCTACTACCTAAGAAATGGCAGCTATTGTTAAAGCTTTCTTTTTTTTCATTGTTTATAATTCTGTTTCTTACATTCTGCTTTAGGGTCATCAGTTAGGCCACAAAATTGTGGAAACAGGCATACTGCCAGTTGTATATAGCAGTATATGATTGTATAATTTCCACCGCCCATTAAGGGGGAGAAAATTAAAGGAAGTTAGATGTTTTTCTCCAAGGAAATTTCTTTTGGGTCAGCTTAGTGACACTCCTTATCACTGTTTCTTCTGTGTTTATGACTAATCTAGCAATGGACTATTTTCATTAAAGTAGCCAAAAACCCAGAGAAGCTGAACCATCAGTCCCTGTAATTTCCATGAGTAGCACCTGTGATACCAAGACTGCAGTTGAAGATGTGCACACCAAACAGTACATTTACTGGCTCATAGTCAGTGATCTGGGCTGCACAACTGACAGCTATAACCAGTTCAGCAAAAAATGAAAGCTTCCTTCCTGCTGTTAAACAATACTTGCAGAAATGACAGAGCTGTGCAGGATCTGGTGCTCTTGTCCCCAGCCCCACAGCTCACTCCCCCAAGGAGTCCAACTATTTTCTTCCTTTCTTCCTCATTGCCTCCCACTAACCTCTGGGCACTGCAGTATTTCCATCACAGGCCACACCATGGCACCAGCCCTCCTGTTCCGTTTCCCAGCATGACCCAGCTCTGCTCAGTCCCTCACAGGCACACAAGGAACTAGACAGTTTTGTCTGACCTGCCTGCAGCCCAAGGAAGCAGAGAGCAGGCAGAGGCATGCCCCATCATTGCAAGGGCCAGAGTATCCCAGGGGAGATGCATTACTACCCTCTGGGATCTTCCCCTCCTGAGAGCTGGGAGAAAGAGCTAGATAAAGTAGTTTAACTGAGGGATATAGGAAGTTATGAAAAGATTTATTTTAAAAAAAAAGTTTTCCAGGAAACATCTGTTTACTCCTTAGCAGAAACCAAAAGCTATAACCTCTTGTATCAATATCCGTGTAACCACTTTTTGAACCCCCAAAACCTCAGCAGTGGTCCACACATTACAAGTACAGCTTGGGTACAAAAAGTTTTGCAAACCAGTGATGTAGAATCAGTTCTCTCTACAAAAGCGGGCTAATACAGCCCAATCAGGTGTGGTTAGAACAGAAAACCTGCAAAGCAGAAGCCCTTCAGCAGACCTGCCTGATGATTGAACTTGCTGCAATAGCATCTCAGGGCCACAGCATGTATTTACTCACAGTGGCTTGAACTCTCCCAACTCCAGAATGAGCAGAAGATGACTTAGTCACTTTGCCTCACAGCCTGATCAAGTAGTCATGCTCAGGGCACCACACTGCTAAGCAGGATGACAAATAATTTAATACAGACCATTTCAGCCACTGAGCTGAGAGACAATAAATAAATGGGCTCTGAAAACAGTATTGATTTTTCTATACACTAAGTACAATTGATGAAAAAAGCCTAGCTATATTTAAGTTTGTTTTAAATAATGTATTCCATACATTATTATAAAATACTTGCTTGTAGCTGTAATATTTATTTGAAATACTTCTTTTAAGCTTCTCCAAAACACTCAGGACAAACAGAAAGTTCTCTTGAAGCCTGTCAGAAGTCACACTTCGTCTTTTGTACTACCATAAAACAAATCTCTCAATACCATATGGTATAGTTCCACAGATTACATTAAAAAAAAAACCCAAGCCATAGGATCCAAAGCTGCCTACAGGAATTCTTGCACCTACTACACTGTGCAGCCAACCCTGTATAGAGTACAGCAGCTGCATAAGGAAACACAGCAACATCACCCAGCAGGAGCACCAGACATGAAAAATACCTTGCCCAAATGATGCTGAAAGGGGAAGAAAAAAACCAACCAACCAAAAAAAACCCCAAAAAACAAAACAACAACCCACAACCAAAAACTCCCACAAACACAAAATATTTGCTACTCTCTGTAACAGGGCTTTAGGCTGATCTCTAGCCCCAGACTGCTGCTATTACTTTAACTAACAATCCTTCAAGTTAGCTTAATTTTCACAAAATCAACGAAAAGCTTCAGGCAGTCTGAGAAGAAAAAAAAAAAATAACAACAAAAAATCCTACCATTCACATCAAGTATGAGCAAGGATAATTTCAAAGGACAAGAGACACCACTCTCTCCACCTTTACTTAGGCAAGACCATCTGCAGTATCTACTCCCCCCCACTGACCCCTAAGCTCCTTAATTTGCTGTCAGTTGTTATTTAAGTCTTTCAGCTGGGGCTTATGCCTGGCAACTGATTCTTCACACCTGCATGCTGCTTCCCACATTATTAAGAGGCCACACTATTTTTCATTGACTACTTACTCAACAAGGGTAAAAATATCAGAATATGGCCTAAAGCAAACATAGAGTAACTGAGTACTTACTCCTCATCTTGTTTACTAATGCTTATTGTGATGATTTCTGTTACATATTCATGAAATATTAGGCAGTGATAGTACACACATTGTACTAACCAGTACATAAAGACGTAAAATGAAAACATCTTTACTGAAAAAAAAAAAACCAACAACAAAGACAGCTGAAAAATCTTTGTCCTGGTTGGCACACTATCAGTGCCAAATTTCAAAGCATCAAGAATTGCTTAAATTCCCAGCTGTTGCAGCAGAAAAGCACATGAGACAAGGAGAAGATTAATAAAAGTTAGAATAAAAGAACATAAAAGAGAAAATGTGAAGTCAGAATGTGATATGTGCCAATACGAACAAAATTAGAGTAATAATTTGGATAGGTTATAGGCCAGAGATAAAAGCCTGATAAAATTCCAGAAATCAGATTACTGAGAAAGCTATTTGAAATTAAAAAGCAACATAAATCAAAACTGGATGAATGACATTTGTATAATATTATTGGACTGATTAAATTAAGTTTTAGTTAGTAGAATAGTGTGGCAAGAAAAAGAGATACAATAACTATAAAGTATGTGTACAGCCATAAACAAAACAGCTGATGAGCCTAATGTGAATTTCTTCCTTTATTTGATCTGTTTATTACCACTATAGTGATAACTATTTGTTATACTATTATTTAAGAAACTGTTCAGAAATTATTCCAGTTTTCATGGTAAATGTACTTATGCCTACATCAATGTTGAAATTATTTGCCTGACTATTCAGCTGAATATTGAATTCATTTACTCTAGAATTGCTTTGCATGAAATACTCCCAGTCGTATTTCTTAGCAGTCAGGTTTGCAAGAACTATGGCTGTTAAATGAATTATAGAGAATATGAATAATCAGCAAATTTGGCCCTAATAAATGTAAATATTTGCATCCCAAACCATTTTCATTTATTCACATTAAAACAGTATCATATGACTTACCAGTTTAACCAATGCCAACCACATACTTGAGATTCTGAATATGAAATAACCATAACTGTTCTTCAAGCCTTCAGTAGCCTATGAATTATTTGCAAATTATTTTCAAAGAACAAATGTGTTAAAACTAACTGTAGACTGTTCAAAGACAATTCACAAACATAAAAAAGAAGCCTAATTTGTCATTATCAATTATTTCCTCCAACTTTTTCTGTCAGCTTTAGTTAACATGAAACAGTAATAGTAGTAAGAATGAGATTTGCAATATCATTTTCTTCCCGTGCAAATCAGACTGATGTAAAAATGCTATAGCTTTCCATTCACTTCTGATCCAACTCTTTGATATGGTGGCAAAAGTTCAGAGTAATGCCAACTGTTAATGACCTCTGTGGTATAAAACTTAGGCATAACTTGAGCAGTCTCTTGGTTTAGCCTAGAGAGGATAGCTATCTAAGTCACAGCCAGGGACAGGCAACTGACTACACTGGTAGGCAGCTTAACAAGCAAGCTCATGCTTCACTGTTAAGAAAAAGGACTGTAGTAGGAGATTTTCCTAAAATTGTCACAGGAGATAGAGATTCTGTATGACATAGTTCATCTGTCCTGATACTTCTATGCTTATCATCAATGTATAATGAGTTCTTTATTGTGACTACTGTTTATACATATGTGCATAGAGGACTAGTACTGTGGCCAATTTTACTTTTATTAATAATTTTTGAGGTGCTTAAAGAATTTTGGTTCCATTGCAAATAATGAAAAACAGCATGTTTCTGCCTGGAGGGATTTCGGATCTTCAGATCAGACTTGTGAGGTCCAATACAGACTGGAGGTCACACAAGCAGTCCTCTCGTGGGCAAAGAGGAAGCTCAGTGTCCGTTCCTTGCACTCAGGCAAGCAGAGGGACTGCTGCTGGCAACTCTTCTCCAGGTGGGTAGGCTGGGCAAGGCAGGAGGTGAGGCCACATCTGCTTCCCCCATGCACCAATTCTGGGCTGCTGGTCTGGGCTGATCTATCTATTTATCTGTTTATCTGCAAATATACAGTTAATAAATAGGAGGTACATGGATAATGGTTATGACCATGAAACAGTTTTGGCATTACATTATTATGTGGCTCCTCCTTGACAGCAGTTCTCAACACAACAGTATTCGTGGTGCTAAGGAACAGATTACTGTGGACATTCATCCTTTTAGGGGAAGGGTAATGGGTACAAAGCTGAAGACAACTGCTTATCAACCTGATGCATGATATGCAGCTATCTCAAACTGAGTCACTATTTGCTGCTAAGTGTGAAGGAGGCTCCAAGGATTATATAATTAATGGAAGGAGTTAGACTACAGTAGCTCTGAATATAAGAGTATTTTTGCTTTTACAGGAAGCATTTTCATCAACTAGCTATTAATGTTTAAATACAGTAATCAGAAAAAAAATTCCTCTTAGTTGATCTCCATTCATGTAGCTTTTTTCTTCATGAAATAGTTCTTTTGGAATCTCATTAAGTCACATGAACAACTGCACCAAGTTGTTATGGCAACTGGAATTTTAAAAGTAAATTAATTTTTCCACAAGGTGTTATTAAGACCAGGTAAGGATGGCCTTGAATAATAATAGCTCCTTATTATTTGGAAAGGATATTCTATCTCAAACTTTAACACTGAGCTTTGCTTAGGCCAACACTCTTTTTTATTAGTACATCAACAATCTTTAGAACAAATGGACAAGAAATTGTTTCAGTTTTTCTATAAATTCTTAAATTACACTTTCTAGTCAGCAGCAGCATCTTTTAATAACAGGGTTTCTATACTTGATGCTTAAGTAGTTTGTAGTGTGCTTAGTAAAAGCAGATAAGATCAGTTTTCCAAACTGTCATAAATCTAGAGCAAACCTGCTGATTTCACTGTTAGTGTAAATGTATAAATGAGAAGAAAAAAAAATAAACAAGCTCCTAATATTTAAAGGAGGAATTTATCCTGTAGTGTAAAAAAGCTGCCCAGTCCTTGATCTATTCCAGAGTGATGTCTGCTGTATCCAGCTACTGACATTGGACTTGCACCTCCCTTACTTGGGAGCGTAATACTTTCTCTAAGCAATACTCTCTTAGGATCTACTGGAATAAAATGAGGACAGAAATGTAATCACAGTTAATAATGCACTTAATAAAACAGGCCTTTTGTAAATTTTAATTTTGTAGGACATTGGAGCCTGCTGAGAGACAGTAACTTTCTTCAGAAGTAAGTGATAGTTCTGACTGTAGCATTTCTATCCCAGCGGACATGCCACTGGAGAGGATACAGCTTGCTTCTCAGATCCAGGCTGATATCTCAGTTCTGCAGCATGGTCTCACAATCATTCTCCCTGGCAAAAAGGTGAGTTTTCACACTGCATAGCAATCCTGGTTTGATGCACTCCTGCTCCCTGCCTCTTATTTCTGCCATTTTGTAATTACAGAGCATGTCAGCAATAGGATCATGAAACTGATTCTGTGAAATTAAAAAAATATATATATACATATGCATGTATATACATACATTTTTTGACATTTTTTTTAAATGTGGGACTGCTGTTTTGATCAGCCTGCTGTGTAACTGTAATGGGGGTATTACAGAAATAACTTACCTGCCCCCAAAGGCCAAAGAAGCACTTTATCATCTCTGCTTATCAATTCCTCTTTGAGGTGTATAGCACTCCTGGGAGTGTTACAGGGACAAATATTTTAGGCATTATGAGTTGCTGAGATACTGTGATAGTGGAGAGAAAGTACTGTGAGGTATGTCTACACGGACATTTGGGATTATGTCTGAAGATCTCCCTCAACCCATCTGTGTGAATGACCGGTCTTGGCTCCCCAGAGTGACAAAGATCTTCCAGACACCGGAATCCACATTCAGAAGGGGAATGTTTTTTCCATCTTGCTTTGCAAATGGCTGAGGTAGACAATGGAGAGAAATGCTTCAAATCAGTGAAGATACAGGTTTTCATTTAATTAAGAAAAAGGATGGCATTGTGCCTTCTCCACCCAAGAATACTCTGATTTGAGTTCCTGCTAGCTTCCTCAGATGTACTATACGTAACTTTGGCCTCTCAGGTTTTAATTCTTTTCCTTCCCCACAGACTGAATAATTTAGCTTCTGGGGTTTTTTTACTTTTCTTTTTGTCTTCTTCTGAAACATTGGAGACTAGCCACAGCTGGAAACAGGCTGTAGGTTCATGTCCTGGTGCTCCTATTAGATCCCCTCAGATCTTGGGATTAAAGCAATCGCCACTTTGAGTGGAAGGAAAGAATGTCTCCCTGAGGTCAGATAGGTGGGGACTGCTGCTTTTCTCTTTTGGCCTTCTTTGTAGCAGAGATATGACTTACCTCATAACATCACCTGGAAAGTTTCTTTAATAAAACATTTACTGGTAAGGCTCTTAATCCTGCCTCATCTCCCTCTGTGGCAAATTACAGTTGTGGATTTTAGTCTTTTACTTCAGGGCTAATGTTTCCTATAGGTTGCTGGTGAATATTTTGAAGTGTACGATGTTGGTTCTGTGTTGTGTAGAAGAGGATACTTCTAAAGCAGACATTTACTGAAGTTATTTCTCCCCATTCCAGGGAAGCAGATTCAGTGACCTGCAAGGCTTTATCCAGTCCAATGCTCATATGTCCCAGCTAGTGACAGAAAAGTGTCTAATATCACTCCAAGTTAGTATTTTATTATTGGAAATTAATTGTGATTTTCAATCAAGATGTTAACATAGATGCCCTGAATTTTTTTGATGGGGACTTCAACTTTGAGGGGCTCAGCTTAATTTCAAGGTTTAGATGCTTATTCTAAATTGCTAGAAACTGAACCTGAAAATTAATACTTTGACATAAAGAAACTGTTAACTTCATGCTGGTGTAGAGAATAAGTCTGCATGAATGATGTTTAATCTCATTTCAATCAATGAATGTTCAGTAATGAAGTTTATGCACTTGAGAAGGAACCCTGACACAAGGTAACCAGGCTGTTGCAACAGAAATGACTCCAGGTCTGGTCCAACTCTAGTTAAAATCAGTGGAAACTTTCCAGATGGGGGTTGGATGAGACTACAATAGTATATATCTAGACGGAAATCAATGGACTTTGGATTCACACGGCTAAAAGTGGGGCTAGAATTTTGTCCCCACTGTTTAACTGCCACAGTAGAAAGCAGGCACTGATGTTTCACCTTAGGTGGAGTTTTGCTCCGTAACAGTGATTCACAGATATCCCTCTTAGTCACTGAGGTACCTCATCATCGGTTCAAGCATACTTCCCTCAGTGCTTGCTTAGGCAGTCAGCGTGGCAGTGACTAATTTCCTTTGTGAGTCTGGGTCTCACTGCTGTCAGCAGGGAATTGGGAAAACAGCAAAATTACAGAAGTTAACTTTTGTACAGATAACGAGTAATAAATGCAAAAGATTGAACTCCACAGAAAGCAGTCATTTGGGGAAGCTCTGGCCAGTCCCACTTTACCATAGCAAGAACAATCTATAAAAAAAAATACAAAAAACCAACAAAACCATATGGGAGAAAATTTATTAGACGTTTTAAGCAGGAAGTAATAAAGTAAATAATATAAATAGAGCAGATAAGCAAAGAACAGTCTCAGACTAACCACAGCACTTTAGTAAATCCCATTAGACAACTATTTTCACCTTTAAGTAACTGAGTGTTTTAAAAGCCTGGCCCTCAAGCACTCAAGTTTTATTGAAAGTGAGTGGGACTCGGGCTTTTAGATTACTCAGGATTTCTCAGAAATTCCACCCACTATGCTTACCTTTGGAAAAGATTTAAAGGTTTGCATGAAGTCCTATAAATCAAGGAAAACTCAGAGTAACTAATGTGGAACTTCAGCACGCAGCAAGAGAAATTGTATTAGGCATCCCCAAAGGAAGAGACTTAGAGGAAAAGCTTAATGTGTAAGTGCTCTCAAAACCTCTTAAGACATATATTTAACTGTGATGTTAAATTAAACTCATGAAACTTAGCTTTATGCCTGTAAACAGCATGTTCAGCATTCATGCATGAGAGGAGAAAGGCAAGTCAGTGCACTGTTTTGATTTTCTCTAGTGTTCTTGGAAGTAAGCTCTTTCAGACCCAGCTTCATTCTTTCTAACTCCAGAAACTTAATGGGCTGCCTACATATGCAATCTTGTCTCTATTATTTATCCTTAGCATTAACAGAGAGAAGGTTAATTGCACATCTCCATCTTTTCCATTTGCTATACAAGCAAATGGCTACACAGCGTAGCTGCCCTATGCTCCTGTGATAGATTCCGCAAATAAATACCTACAGGTATGCTGCATGAGTTCATGCTGAAGTTAAATATATAAGGAACTGTATTATTATATCATAAGAACTACCATCTGGAAGTTGTCGTTCTAGGAATTTCACTCTATTCCATTTACTTGACATAGCAAATTTAAGCATAATACTGTGCTTTGCTCATATACTTAATAGTTTACTAGAAGACCTAAAAGCTCTCTCTTAGTGGAGTGGAAAAATTCAGAAATTTGTAAGTCCCGCTGTAAGACTCAACATAAGGGACTTTTGTAAGTAACACAGACATGTTCATATACATGCTTGAAGTAAAGCACACTACAACAATGAATTTCAAATGTTGAATTTAACATGCATTAATATAAACTTATCTACTAATAGTTAATATCTACTATTAACTTACTCTTAACTTGTTTAGCTACTGAAATATTTTCCTCTGGGTTGGGTGTAATCGCTCTTTTAAGACCTAGTATTATCCAACACTTTTTATACACCACCTGCTCAACACTGATGTTGAAATTTCTGGAAGTTTTCATTAAAATACCTGAATATGGCCTTGCACATGGTTTTCTATTGGGATAATACTTTCAGTCATCTTTGGCTTTCCATGGCTGGGTGGTTTGTGTTCCTTCAGTGTCCTGTTGATCAAGTGTCTATGAGATTCATACTTTGCCATTTTTTTTTAAGTTCTTGTCTTATGTTCATAAATGTGGTATGCATGATACACCAAAGATTATAAGCTGCAAAGAGGATTTCTTTATTCTGGACATACATCTGCTCCCCAGGACATGGCTTTTTCAGAGAAAACAGTTTGAACCTGAGACAGTCTCTGGGTTATAATGTACTGGTCGTAGGAGTGCCTTAGCCTCTGCGTGCCACTTTTTGTTTTTTATTCCACACACATAATCTTTCTAAATAGAGAATTTATTAGAATTAGACTTTAAGAAATTTAGATACAAGAAAACTGCTTGGATGCTGTAAAGCTCAGATCGCAGGAGCAAAAATCATAAGACTTACTTAGATGCCAGGCATTTATTATATACCGCATGCAGGAATGTCGAGATCTTCCACAGGGGCTCACAGCTGCTAACATGCTGAGTGCTAGGACACTTCAGCCAGCCTGCTGGAAGTCCTGAAAAAAGAATGTATTTCATAAAACATTTCCTGCTTGGACCTAGTGCTTATCTGATAGTGGTAGCTGGTTGTCTTTAAGACACTGGGATTCAGTGTCATGGCAGGGCTTAGATATCATTTCTCTTAATACTCCACTGGCAGAAATGTTGCCTAAGTTGCAAAAGTGGCAAGAATACATGCCCAAAAACGCAGCTGCCTCAGCTGAGTCCCTAAATTAAGGGATTAAATGAACATGCACCATCCCTTCTGAGGGGCTGGGTCATTGTGCATCCTGGAATGCAAGAGTAAGGGACCTGGGAGATGAAGCAGAAGGGAGTCTGACTTTACTCTGGCAGCTGATGTCCTCAGGATACTTTCAGAAGCTCACACTCCTTGACTATGCACTACAGTTTTTCCTCAGCATCACACACATCAACACCTGGAGATTTCTTACATGTCTATGTTCAGAATTCCTGATTTCCCCCTAGAGGGCACTTCAGGATATATCTGAACTATAGTCTCTGTAATGACTGCAGCTCATTTAGACCTCTCTAAATGGCTTCAAATTTGCTGGCTTAGATAATGGTGAGAGTGGAGCTACAGCAGCAGTAGGTAACTGTGTGTGGGTTGTAAAAATGATCCAGGGAGAAAGGCAGAAAATAAGGAAGTTAGTCTAGTCGAAACCAAGATTTATCAGTACTTGACCCACTAGTGCAAAGGACAGGTTCCAGCAGGGCTGTCCACCGCTGAGGTCGACCCTAGAGACTTGCATGTGGTCTGGGACATCTCCTGATCTTCCAGGTGTTACACCTACACTAACATGCCTAACGTGACACTCTTGTCAGGAAGATAGTAATTTCACCTGTACCTCTTGCAAGGCTTAGATAATAAGATTCTAAAGTTAGGCAGAAAAAAAGAAAATTTGGAAGAACATAATTAAAAACAGGAAGCAGAACACTGGGGGACTAGAAGGATCACAATTATAAATATATGCAGATGTGACCACAGAGACAGCACTTCAGAGAGAAAGGGAGATATCACAATCATATGTTAAAAATACAGAGCAAACAGTATGGGACATGCTACATTAACTGAAGTAACAGAAGCCCCATTTTGCTCACCTGGAGAAAGCTGAAAAGTTCTTGACAAGAATAGAAAAATGAAGATATGACTAGAAACAGCTTTTTTACTTTCTTCTCAAATTTTCATCTAATTGGCATAATTTACATAGGAATCCATGCTTTATATATCCATGCTTTATATATAAAATGAAAGCAGAAATTATATCATTTTCCCAGGATGTACAACACATTCATTGAGCACTATACAACACCTAACGTAAACGGGAAGTGGGTACACTACACTACCAAAGACACTTCAGACCACTTCCTCAACCTGGAAAACATATATTAAATCACAACTGATTTACGTAAGCTGAAGAATCAGCCCTTTGGAAGGGAAGAGAACAACAAGGTAATTAATGGCCCCAGCTGTGGGTTCTACGTAGTAATTGATGATACCTTTCACACCACAAGAATTTTTCATTTTAGATGTTCTCATACCAGCAGTATTTAATTAATTAGAAAATGGAGAGATAGAATATTCTGGTTTGTTATCAGCTAAATTAATTCAGAACGTAATTTGGTTTGGCGCTTTTTTTTTTCTGAGGCCTCCCTCTTGCAAAATGCGTTTCTAAGACTGGTGGAACTACAGGTAGTGTTTTCAATGCTCTCTGCACTGCAGAATGTTTCTAATATTGTGCTGGGTTTGGCTGGGATGGACTTAATTTTCTTCATAGTAGTTAGTATGGGGCTGTGTTTTGGATTTGTGCTGAAAACAGTGTTGATAATACAGGGATGTTTTAGTTCTTGCTGAGCAGTGCTTACACAGAGTCAAGGCCTTTTCTGCTTCTCACACCCCCCCACCAGCGAGGGGGGTGGGGGTGCACAAGAAGTTGGGAGGGGACATGGCCGGGACAGCTGACCCCAACTGACCAAAGGGCTATCCCATACCATGTGATGTCATGCTCAGCATATAAAGCTGGGCAAAGAAGAAGGAAGAGAGGGATGTTTGGAGTGATGGTGTTTGTCTTCCCAAGTAACTGTTATGTGTGATGGAGCCCTGCTTTCCTGGAGATGGCTGAACACCTTCTTGCCAATGGGAAATAATGAATGAATTCCTTCTTTTGCTTTGCTTGCATGTGTGGCATTTGCTTTACCTATTAAACTATCTTTATCTCATCCAACAAGTTTTCTCACTTTTACTCTTCTGATTTCTTCTCCATCCTACTGGGGGGGGAGTGAGAGAGCAGTTATGTGGTGCTTACTTGCCGGCTGGGGTTAAACCACGACAAATATAATTTGTAGAAAATGCAAGGTCATGTGTGTTGGAAATTCAAGATGTTTAAGCATTTTTTCAGTTGCTAAATAATTATCTGCCGTGGAAGAATTTGTGAATTGTTGGAAGATGTTGCTTGATTGGATAATTGACTATTACCGTTTAATTTTAATGTAGTCACACTGGAAGCAATCAGATGCACTTCAGGTAGGGGGGTGGAAGGAAGGCAGGAAAAGAAGAATAAGAAAAAAAAAACCACACCACAAACTGTTTAGTCTTAATATTCCACACAAGACTACTGCCTGTGAGAGCTAAAAATAGTATATGGTCATATTATTAAGAATTGTGTCATAACATATTGGCACCAAAGAACATACTTAACCTTGCCTGGAACAACATTAGCTTGTCATTTCTTGATTTTGGAGTATCTTTTATATATGCATAGGATTGAGGTGAGTGTGGAAAGTTAAAGGTAGTACCATTGCCATGCCTGTTCTCCCCAATGAAATAAATAAAAAACAGTACAATGCAATTATGTGTTTCCCCTACATGCTAGGCTTTTGAGAATCCTGTAAGGCAGTGTATGATATAACGTATCCATGGAAAATCTGAGCCCTGGAGGATCTCGCTTTAACTGGTCAGCAGGGATAGTGAGGAAGAGTAAACAAAGATCTTCCTGTCCCTGCTCTATAACTTAACAATAATTAAGCTTACAGGCAGTGGTGTGCTCAAAACACTTTGTAAGGAAGTTTTGCTGGGTAATGGAAATGTCTTATCCTCTATTTACCACTGGGAAAATTATGATGAAGAAAGACAAGGGGACTGGCTCAGGTAACTGAGTAAGCCAGTAGTACAAGCAGAAATGGAAACTAAACCCTAGTATAGTCCTCTATTTGCAAGCCATATTTGCTTATCTAAATATTTATATATACATTTAAATAACCAGGATATCTTTTGTTTTCTTTCTAGTGTGAATTGTGTTCTTTTCTGTAACTTTGTTTAAATAAAATGATAGAGTCCTTTGTATCCTAAGAAATACTGAAAATAACAGGTTGGGGGCAGTTTGATATTAAAATGTATCTAATATTGTGCTGATTGGTCCTTGCATCTATACATATATGAGTATCAATCATGCCAAAAATTTCCTTTTGTTTTTTCATATTAGAAGCTTTTTGAAACAATGATTGTGCTTTCTGATATGTGTAATGTCACAATAACTTACCTTAACATTAATAATGATAAGGACTTTATGTATAAAGATACATATATATATATAACAAATAACTCATATTTTACCGTTACCATTCAAAGCCTTGGACCTCGATGCAATTGGTCCTTTCCTCATTACTGTGTGTGTCCCCCCCCCTTCAAAAAAGATACCCTTAAAAGCATCTTTTAACAAGATGGAACAAGGAACTTGTAAAAGGAATGAAGACAAAAGATATTCAGAATAAAGCTCTATTATATGTAGATGGTGTACTTCTGTTGATAAAAGGCCTTGAAGAACCTATGACTTTATCAAAGTTGCTGAAAGAATTCAGTTATATTTGATGATAATATATTAACCAACTAAAATCAACAGTGTTTCCTTTTTAATTTTCTTTTTGTTAGCTGTCTTAGCTGAGAAATGGGAATGTCAGCTAAAAAATACATGAAGTCATGAAAATAAAATTAAAGTTAACTTGATAGTTTAAAATTAATGTGGTACTATGATAAAAATACAGAAACACTTGAAGGAATATTTTGAACATTTATGAAAAAGTAAACTGGGACTGACAAATCAACTGCATTAGGTTTTTTTGCCAGGGTGATTAATTAATTCATTGTAATGTGTGAATAACAATTAAACAACAAGCATAAAAAGAAATCAGAACCTCAATGGCCAACACTGAGTTTATTTAAGCATTAATACACTAGGTATTGCCCACAGGAGCCAGAAACATGGCTCAATAGAAAAATATTATAGACTGATCACAACAATGAAATGAAGAATGACACACTAAGAAACAGAAAAGGGGTGAAAGTATCTTTCTGTGTTGCAAACAGAAATTTTGTGCTGAGATCACTTAGACTGAGTTTGCAGTTCTATTGTATTTTCTAATCTATTATTTATTTGGGATTCATTTTGCAGTGTTCAGTTCCTCTACCCCTTGGGCTTCCCCCATCTAAATTAGATCTGTGTGACATGTCATCTGTTTAAAGCCTTCACTGCAATGTGGAAATAACTTTTTTTTTCCATGACAGAAATTAAAATAATTCCTATTTAAGGAAAGTGAAATTAATGTCCCTTCCAGGCCTCTTCATAACAATATAAGAAAATGGATCTTTTCAAATCTTTGTGTTGAATTTACATTTCAGAACCGTACAAAATTTGTACTTGAATTCACTATTCAGAATCCCCCAACCCTGACTAGTTCAGATATGACTCTTACTCACAGCTCCGTTAAATTTAAGGCTGGGAGATGGCTGAAATAACTTCTTAGTCCTACTTCCTGACTGGCATGGTAACTGGAATGTCACCCAAGAATTTCATCATTGAGTAAGGTTCTGCAGAGCATAAAAGTATGAGGACCAATCTTGTTTGCTCTGACCTTTCAGAGGTCTGAAGTGTGCACTTGTTACATTTTTACTGAAGACTTAAAGATATCTAACGAATGTTTGCATATATCCCATCTTGATATTTTGCATAGTATGAGGAAAGGCACACCCAACATTGTCCTATGGGAAACACTGAAGAACAATGGACCAGAAGAAAAGAAATAAATTCCTAATATCACTACAGGAAGTTATTTTTTCTTACAGATTACCGTCCTGGTAGGGGTGATGTTCCTTCTTAACAAGGTCACCACCGTGATTTGAATATTTCCAGTGGCTGTTTCAGTAATACGGAAAGCGGAAAACAACTGTAGCTATTGAGGGCAAGCTAATGAGAATTCTAATGAGCATATTACATGAATTTTCAAAATATGTGCCTAGGACTCCATTTTATGAGGCCAGGACAGTTATGAAAGAGGATCCATGTTGACATTTGTAAGCAATCTCCTTTGTCTGATTGAGTCAAATGCTTGATGCAGGTACTGACCTTTTAGGAAGACCAGATTAAGAGTCCCTCAAGGCTGAGCACTTAGAGCCCCCCATGCATGCTCTTTCTTGCTCTCTGTCACACTCATATTTGTTCTTTCCCTCTCAGCAGGACAGCAGATACCATGTAGTTGACTGAAAATCAGAATAATATCCTCTAATGGCAGGTAATGCTGCTGTAACCATTAACACCTTACAATACTCTGTTAGGTTTTCCTTGTCTTCTTGCATTTAGCGTAG
Organism: Nipponia nippon; assembly: GCF_047370975.1. Taxonomy (NCBI): domain Eukaryota; kingdom Metazoa; phylum Chordata; class Aves; order Pelecaniformes; family Threskiornithidae; genus Nipponia; species Nipponia nippon. The sequence goes on along the minus strand of NW_028262290.1, from coordinate 154,059,205 downwards.
TCTGTAGGACTATGTTCGTTTTCACTCTGCGTCCCTAATGGCTGTGTTCCACCTATGCCAAGGAGCAATGGAGTGACCCCATAGCCGTTGCATGGCTCAGGCTTATGTCTCCTATCTGGCAAGATGCCTCCTGATCCTGCCACCACACCACTGTGGCACTCTGAACTCTTCAGGTCATATAAACCAAGCATCCCTGCATACAGGGAGGTGGAAGATATTGTGCAGGCTGTTTTTTTTCCTTTTCATTTTTTTTATGAATATTTTCACACTTGATAAACTAAGGGCTTGATCCTGAAAGGTGCTGAACCGGCTGCAGGCCAGTAGAGCATGTGCTCTGCTTGAAACAGGAGAGAAGTCTCCCACCTCTTCCTGCAAAATGGCTGACCCCAAAGGAAATGAAGGTTGCACAGCGCCTAACATGATCAGGCTTGAAATACTGAAAGGTTGACTGAAAAGTAAAAGAAACGGTGACTTGCCCGCAGTGGATGTGAGAGTACAGACAGCTGAAGCTTTAGGCATATTCAGCGTATGTCACTCACATGTTGCAGCACATGTATGACTCTGTCTTGCAAAAATTAAAACAAGCCACTGCCAACAACAAAAAAGAGATAATTTCCCAGAAGAAAACGTTCCCTAAACAAAGACTAAATATTGTTGTTTATATAATATGTATGAATAAGAAGGAAAACATACTCCCCTGTGATCTTTGGCAATACTTTGTTAATTATTAACATACGTGCACACGTATACATTTTCCCAGGTTTGCGTTCTTTCCTTTCCCTCTAACAATTTTTCACCTTTTTCTATGCCATTTTGGTACTTGCAAACACAGAGTTACTGCCCACAGCATATGCCTGGGGAGACATTTATGTTTTCCCATCATTCTGGATATGGGTTGGAGCCAAAAATATTTGTAGTTTTGAAGACAAATCCCATGCATTTGAACAAGATATGCATTGCTATTGCAGGAACATTACAATAATGGTAACAGTACTTCCCTCAGCCTGCATTTTTCCTGTGCTGTGTGTGCATGCCATTGACCCTCACTACTGATCCCCACCATCGCCTCTGTTTCGCACAACTGTAACTGTCCTCCAGGGTCTCTGTCAGGACTGCACCATGTCATGGGGTCCATGAGCAAAGGAATGCCTCAGCTGCATGTTCCCAGACATGTTTAACTCCCAATTCCCACCCATGCAGTGTGATCTGCTGTGCCCTTCGTGGGGACCAGCCATGTCCCTGTCTCACTCCCTCGGAGACAAGACAGCTGCAGGATCTGCCTGAGGGGTTCCCCAGTTACGCTGACCTGGGCAGGGTTTGTCTGCTCAGGAGTGATGATGTGAGGTGGTCGATGCCACCTGTCAGCTCAGGGCTTTCAAAAGCAGCAACACTTGTGCTCCCTTCCACCTCTGCCCTTCTCCTTCTCCCAGGTTTCTTTCCAGTTGTGTACCAGCCCTGGAGGTTTTCTGATCCCCTGCCAAGATCATTCAACTCATTAACCCTGCAAACAACTATTTCCATTTTTTGCAGCTCCAGCTGTCTGCCAGTGCAGCGATGGGAACCCATTCCCCACTGGGTCAGACAGACACCAGTGTTGGGCTGCAAATGGGGGAGAGATCCTGCAGCAGAGAGCTGTGGCAGCAGGTGACCTCAGAAAGAGGCAGTGGCATTGCCTGTGTTCAGCAGCAGTAAGCTGCTGTGTTTGCCACCTTGTCCCATCTGGCCTAGATATGCATACCACACACCACCCTGTGGGATCTGCATCTCATTCAGGGTGTCCAGGTCTTAAATAAAAATTCCAATGAGGTTGCACTTTGAATTTAAACATAAAGATGGAGAATTGTGTCCCCTCAGTGGCAGTGGCCTCCTTTCTGTTTTATATTGCTTCTTTTATACTAATTGGAGGAAAATCTGGGTGCCTTCCAGAACAGCAATAAGCAACAGAACTAATATTTGTCATGTTCTCATCCTCTCCACAGGGAGAAATCTGTGTGTGAGGGAATGGTCTGTCTGAATTTTTAAAAACTATTTATACATGGACTCATATCCAAGCATACAAACATATATTTATTTTTCTCTTAAGGGAGGCAAGGTCAAAAAGAAGCTTAGGATAATTATAATGCAAAGAGATGAAGCTGACAATGACCCTGGCGTGTGCCTCTGAAAGTTTTTCTGCTTCCTTGGAATAGTTCTCCTCGACCATCCTTCACTGAAACTGTGGGAAAGAACATGTGCTGTAGAAAAAACTCATTTGGAAGTCACCAGAAAATCCAGTCTGCGTGTACTGCATGGCTGCTGTGCCAGCTGCAATTACTTCACCTCTTTAAATAGTTCTCTTACTGAGAAGTTGATTTTTACAAGCACAGGCCTTTCATGCTATTATTAGGACTACCAGACATCCCACATAATAGGGGATTTCCCATATTCTGGTTGGAAGACCCATATCCTTTACTGAAATAATTTAGGATATCGCTTTACTCATATTTTTGGCAGATCCAAGCAGTGATACATAGGTGAAATCCAGGTCACAGTGTGGTGGGGCTGACTGTGGGCATGACAGCCTGGCCTCCTGCCCAGCAGCAGGGCGATGTTAATAGAGAGCAGCAGCATCTTGCTGGTCCACCTCCTTTCTCCCAGCACCACTGCTCTCCAGGCTAGGTTCCCCCAGCCCTGATTCTCTCCACCTGTGCAAGCTTTCATTCTCCTCTAGTTTCTCATCTAAGGGCCATAATGGTGTCTCAGCAACTTTCTGACTGCGGAAGGCAGTAAGCAATAGGTGGGGGCAAACAGAAGGAGGATCCAGAAAAAGTCTTGTTATGGCCAGACAAAGCTTAGTGACAACACTGCGGGATGGGAGCTGGAACAGTCCTCATTGATCAAAATCTGATTTTATCACATTCTCCAAATCTCCATTTTTTTCAGGTTGTTTGTCTGTTTGTTTTTTTAATAGAGGTAGCAAACTGTGGAACATGTACCACTGATAGTATGAGGCTATCCTCAAAGTAATGAATATCCCAGCACACAGAAAGCACCCATCACTCCCAACAGAGTTCTTTGCTAACAGAGCTATTCTTGGTGCAGCCTGGGACCTGGCAGAGTCTGTGAATCCCTGCTTTGCATTTTTGGATGCACTTGTCCACCCTGGTGGAGATCAGTATTCTGTAGCTGCGGGCGTTGCATGGGTGAACAGTGAGAGACACTGCTGGAAATTTTTGCAGTCTCAGTTGCTAAGGTCTGTTGATGGTTGGAGCTTATGAAAATCTTGTCTCGGCTTAGTCATGCCCAAGAAGTTGTGGCCACTTCTTAATAAGGTTGTAATGCATTGACACCTGAAAAATAGCTAAAGATCATTTTTATTTTTATATTACAGCAACAAATAGCTAAAAAATAGTATCTTTTTTTAAAAACAGAAGGCAACCTTTGGCCAAAGACCAAACATGGGAAATTTCAGGCCAAAAGGTAAATAATCTGGAGATTTATTATACAGCATGGCCAGCTCTTGTGGTTCTTTATTGCAGATTTTAATGTTTTTATTGCAGATATTAATGTTTTTCTCTTGAATTCTTAGATCAATAAGTGAAAAATTCTGCTCTCATTTTTAAAAGAAGTTTGTATTCCTTGGCTAAACAGGAAACATCAACAGAGTAGATAAAGCCCAAAGGTTATTACTACATTAGTAACTTATACTTTTTCAGTTTCATTTTGATCCATTGCTTTAGGCTGGCATTAAAATATTTTTTACTGAAATGGAGTGAAGAAATAAGGACAAGTCTCAAAAGTCAGAGAAATGCAGGTTACTTCTCATTCCTTTCTTCTAGGCTTGCTTTATTTCCAAAGCCAAAACATGAGGACAATGCAACTGCTGTTCCTGTACCCTAACTGTAGCACTCAAAAGCTACGGAGGAGACAAAACAAGTCTTTTTCTTTTTATAACCCAGTCCAGCTAAGCCATAACAGGAAAAAAACACCACCTTACCTGCTGGATGCCTTACATCTTGCTTCTGGGGGTATTACAAAATAAGGTCTGTCTGGAAACCACTCTATTCTACATTGGTATGTTCGTGCTTTGGGGATAAATATTCTTAAACATGAAAAATAGTGCACTTTAAATGAAATTGTTTTCAGGTCATTATTTCTTGCTCTTTATTCACACAGGTATTTAACTTTTTAAATCAGATGGGATGTAAAAACCTTTCTCCCACAAATGTAATTGAAGCATACCAATAAACACCTTGGGTTTGGCCTTTTTTGTAGAGCTACTGAGTGTTCAATAAACTGAGCAACAAATGTTATTAGTATTAAGTGGCTAATAAAGTCTGATTTATGTACTCATGTTAATAATAATCTGCTTGTAGAGTATGCATACTTCCCTATTAACAACTTACTTAGAACATGATTTCCAAGAATATTGCATTGCTTCAAAGAAATAATAGCCTGGCTGTGGTCTAGGCTTTAGTGGTAAATGGATAGAGTGATCGGTGGCATAATTAGCACGAACATCATCTATTTCACTGCTTAAAAGCTGCAGCGGAAAAGGAAGCTCCAGAGATTTTTCCACTGTGAAGCAAGTCAAAACCAAACATGAAGGTACATTGCCATTTTTGTAAGGACAATGAACGGATTTTGTAGCAAGTGGTGAAAAATGTGTGGTTCCACAGTCAGCAAATATCCTTGCCAGCTCCTGCTATGCAGAGTGCAACTGGGTGGCTCTTGTGGGCAGGCAGAGGACAAACGGTGTTTTAAAGTGAGCCCAACACCAGAGGTAAGGCTTCACTAGCAAGGACTGGTACAACTTTTCTCAGTACAGTGTAAACTTGTGTTATCTAAGATAATAACCTCAACCACGTAGTTGTTTTGGTCTTTGACTGGTATTATTATTTATAGTTGTCTATTGTGCAGGCAATGTCATATTGTATTTACTAATGTCCATCTTTTGTCTTTTTTCTCACAGTTAGACTTGCCTATACTTGCAAATCAGCCTGGAAGAAGGTATGCTAGTTTAGACAAGGTTTTGTTCAGTTAGACACTCTTGAGTATACAATACTCTGCCAGGTTCCTGTGTGTACATGTTGTGAAACTATGACTTAGTTACATTCCACTTTAACAATAGTTTGAACCTTCTTTCAGACTATTACCATAACAAAACAATTTTTAGTCCATGAGCATTGGAGTGAATGAAACCTGGATTCTTAGACTTCCCAAGTACAAGGATTACCATGGTTTTGTCTCTTGTTATTGATCAAAAATTCTGGTTGAAATTGTTTTCCCAGGTAGAAGCAAATTTCTCTTCTGCCTGAGCACTGTTCTAAGAAAAAAATATAGAATTTCTATCTTGTAAGAAATTCCAATATTTTGATACACCTTCAAATAAAAAAATTGAAGTCCAAAACTTCACAGGAAAATGAAAAGCCTACAATCTTTTGATTAAAAAGGTTTTGTTCCATTTCTAGTCAAGGTCAGCTTTAAAATTGACAGAAATCCAATGGTGATACCTTGAATTGACCAGACATTTGAGGCAGACCTGCGTAATTCTTTTTTTTCCATATACTGAATTGCCCAAACAAAACCAAGTTGTTTTAATGGAAAAACAAAAACAACACATACAACACCCCCAAAAGCAAACAAAACCCCAACAAATTTATATTGCATTAGAATATAAATGAGAATACCAGTTTTTCAGAGGAAGCTCAAAGTCACTAGATCAGGAAAAAGGACTTTATATTTAAATCTCCCTTGCACTCTGCATCTTCACTTGCAGTTTGGGTTTCAGTTCACTTGTGGGCTTTCTGAGTTGCAGCTAACTCTGAGCAGGCCCGTCTCAGCAGGGCTCCTTCCATCTCTTCTGAGGTGTGTTGCTGTCTCCCTCCTCATCACAGAAGTCCCTCAGTCTCTGCTGCCCTGGCTTGCAGTTTCTGGCTATGACTCTCTCCCTTCTCTGCAGCACCCTTGAGTTTGGCTGGTTTTCTCCCTTTCTCATCCTCAGTTGCTCCCCAGGGACCGCCCAAACCAGAGTTCCCACCTGACCTTGCCCTTTTTGTCTAAAAGAAATGTAACATATAAAAAAGGTACAAATGTAACAAAGAAATTATTTCCTTCACAGGGCCAAAGGAGTTTTCAGTGCTGGGATGCACGCAGCATCATTTTGTGGTTTGGGTCCTGACCTGGCATGCAGTCTCCTAAACTGGGAGCAATGTTACATACAGCAGCTCCATCTCTGAAAACCCCCAAAGTGCACGTGAAAACTGAGGAAGGCACCAGTGCAGACAGGAAGCACCAGTTTCCTTGCTAATGGGCAACCATGGTATTGGATATAGAGGTAACAGTAGCCCCACAAAACATGCTTGGTTTGTGGTTTCTAAAGCCCTACTGAAATGCTATGCTTGAGTAAGTGCCAACCAAAACATTTTCAAATAACAACGTCTTTGAAAACCGCTACACTACAAGTTATTTCTATTTTAACAAAACTGTCTTCTGATTGATAGGAAAGTTTCATATGCAATTTTTTAAGTAAGCCCAGTAAACACATTATATGCTTACATACTGTAAGCATTTACCTTAACTGATAGCTAGTTTATACATCCTGGGACATACCTCTATCATTTTATCTTCTTGTGCTTTACAAATAGTTTTTTGTTTTCTATTTCTATTTAAATGAAGGTAAGTTTAAATCCTTCTGAAGCAAAACTGCTTGACCTTAATATTGATTCAGTAGTTAAAATAGGAAAAATGAAACTAATCATTCATACTGATATTAATCTAACCAGATGTCTTCTCCATGAACTAGCTTTGATTAACAATTATTTGAAAAATTTCTGTTCATTTCTATATTGCCTCAATTCCCAGGTTCTTGGGAAATGTGCAGTTTTATTGGCTCGTACATTTTATGGTATATGAGAGAATTACCTTTCCTTTTTCACAGTTTCCAGTTTTATTACTGCAAAGTCAGTTTATTACCTGTTAGCATGTTCCTAAAAAGAAATAGAAAAAAAATGTATCTCTGTAGAGGATATTAAAGCTCTCTTTTACAGGAGCCTACGCTGCAGTTTCTCTTTCTGTCCAGTTCCCATTCTAACAATGTACAGAGGAAAACACCTCAGGAAGACCAAAGACCATTTGGCAAAAGCATCTCAAAATTGACCAAAGGTGTTATATTATTTGAGAAGCAGTTATGAAAATAATTGTTCATTAAAGCCTTCAAATAAAGAGAATCACTTATTCTTAAAACAGAGATAATCCGAATTTAAGAAATTTGTTTGAAAACAAAAAATTCCTCAAGAGAAAGGTGCTCTTGAATTTGTGGCATTTACCTGTGATAAAATATTTGGGGCTGAATTTCAGTTTAACACATGGAGCAGCAAAATGCCTAATAATGTCTGAAAGATTTCCTTGGTTTTGTTCATACATAGTCCTTAAGCTGGATTTCAAAGCAGGGCTGAATTTTATCCAAAAAAATTATTTTATCCAAAATCACACAGTACACAGCTCTTTTTAGAAAGCTCAATGATCTTGAGCATCTCTCTGACAAGAAGCCATCTTCTAAATGGGCAGGAGGAGGGTTGTCTGGGTTTTTTTAGTTACATAATACAGATTATTAAAATAAATATGAACATAACTTCCAAGAGAAAACTGGTAGGATGGGACCAGGTATTCAGCTGAATTCTGCTGAATTAGGGATTGTTAAGCCAATTTCCACTAGCTGAGGATCTGACCTGCTGGTGTTTTGTTTGGGATTACACACATTTGTCTGACAGGCAGACACATAGCTTGATTTAACAGCTTCTCATGCTTCTTCTCTCCTTTCTATATTTGTACTAAACATCAGTTGGGTTCTTTGAATATTCATATTGAGTTTACATGCCCTTACTTTCCACATTCAGCTTTTGAATAATTATGTTCTGAAAACTTCAACAAAGGTAGCAAAATAATTTGCAAATCTGAGGAGCCTTGTATACTTTCTGTTACCTTGAGGCCCTAGTCCTTCAGGTCATCATTTCTGAAGCTTGTCCACTGGCAGAAGGTAAGAGTTTCAATAGCTTCATGTTGTGACTTGTTTTCTTCTTGCTTAATCAAGCTTCCTATAACTCATATGATACCTAGATTTATTTTTTTTGTTAAACACCTATTCTGAGTAATGTTCACCATTGTATATTTAAAAGCACCTGGGCCTGCCATGATAGGTCTCAGGTAACCAATTAATATAGGGTTGAATGTACATTCTTGCAAATGACTTAGGTGTTGTCACAGTATGGGTTCCCATGCCTAAAATTTAGGCACTGTGCTCTGGGAATTAAATGTTGAGCTGCTAGTTCCCTGGAGGAAGTTTAGGTTTTGAGTTTGTGCCAGTCTAGATGTATTTGGGAGTTTCAGTGGGAAATCTCCTGAAATATTTGGCATCTGAAGTGTTCCTTTGGATGTGGACCACTTAATCATATCTAGACCAACCAAAGCAGTTCCTTGAGGAAAGAGCTTACTTCTGTGCTCTAGACCCTCTAGACCATAGGTTTGTGAGTCTCAGATAGACCCCAAGATGTCCAGCTCAGCTAAAATGTTGTAGATTTGGGGCAGAACCATAATACAGGGAGCAGCTAAAGAAGACCTGAAAGGACCCAAATATGCCCCAACACAATCAGTTGTTGTCCAGACAAAGGGGCTGCAGATCTACGCACAGATAAAGATTATCGGGTCTTGAAAGGGAGGACTGGAGGTATGGGAATACCTTGGGAGTGAAGGAGACCTCAGCACAACACAGTAACTGCTTCTGGGTGTGCACAGGAGGATTGATAGAAAGAGGGTTGTGAGCAGCTGGATGAGATCTCCTGAAAGATCTGCTAGAGCTGGATTAGATGATCTCCAAGACTGCAATGGGTTTATGAGGAGGCTTTCATCCCTGGCCACTCATTCTTGACCCCACCAAGTACACTAACACCATTGTGGGGCTGATGTGAAAAACAACTGACTGAATCTGGGTTAAAATCCCTTCTTAGGAATAGTCAGTGATATGAAGCTAGGGGAAAAATGATAACTTTCTAAAGCTTACTTTATTTCTGAAAGCAACATCTTGTTCAGCTACATTTTACTCCTACCGAAAGAGAAACTTAAGTCCCAGGGCCCAGCTTAGCAAAGAGAAATAAATTCATAAGCTTTATTCTGACTGCCTGAAAGAAGAGTCAATTTCCTGCCTTCTGAAAAGCCATAAAACAGAATTACATCGAAGAGTTTCCCGAGGCTTGCTCATTGAAAAGATGTTGTGCAATCTTGTTCCAAATTCTGACTCTAATTTTTTACACTCCTCTCTCCCATCAGTCCCATAGTATTTTAAGTAGGCCCAGTCTACTAGTCAGACTCTAGAAGAAACCCGAAAGTCAAACATTTCAGTTTGTCTCTGTGATTGACATTCTGCCAAATGCAAATGATGAATTCTTGGAAAAACTGACAACTAATTGAGGGACTGAAAACAAATTGTGTGTTACCCTGAGAGACTGTGGTTCTGGTTATCAGCTTATATACAAACTTTCTGCTCCTCCTCTGGCAGGACCACTGCTGGCTCTTTAGTGGAGCTTTTCCCACCAGGAACACAGCATGGTTTAGATGCTCAGGTGGTAATTCAGAATAACTGCTTTCCCATGCAACAGCTTTGCTGTTATGCACCAATTTTATGATCTGGTTTTGGATCTTCAAGAACTGGTGGCCTAAGTAATCCTTGGAAAAAGTTTATGGTTTGGTGCCAATTTCGGTGTGCTGAACATGAGTAGAAGGAGGAATTGTAATGACTTCCAGTCTCTGAGAGTATGAGCAGCTCTAGGAGGGAAGACAAACAGTACAGAGCAAAAATATTATTTCATATGCCAGTCAGAGATTAATTGAGATGGAGCAGAAATACTTGCAAGCAGATAAGGCACTTGCTGTAGTCTGTGGATGCAGCACTTACTTTTATGTTTACATTTGTGAAGCTCATCTCCATGTAGTTATAGATCACAAAGCTTTGATTTTGCTGTTTGGAAACCCAAAGATAAAATACCGAGGATGGAGAGATAGGGCTGAAGATTGCGAGCCTTCCAAAGACAGTGTCTTTGTATGTAATTTGTCTAGATGACTGCTGCACAATGCAACAAGTAAAACCTTTCATAGTAGAAAAATATGCAAGTCATTTCGTCTCAAAAACTAAACCAGAAACTGATTTAGGGTCTGCTCCAAAACCTGTGAGAGTTTTTCCATTGATTCCAATGGGATCAAACTTTAAACATGATGTATCTTGCAACAAAGGCAGTGAAATACGCAGTAGCAGTGTGATCAATAAGAGTCCCAAATATGCACAGAAGAAGTCCATCTGGTGATTACTGTAAGACAAAAGACAGTATGAATGGATATTTTAGTGGATATTGACTAGAAATTAATCTGATTTCAAGAGGATGCCAGACTCTTGAAATAAGTGAAATGGGCACATACTAGGTTCAAGGCAGGAAGTTTGCTCAGCATCTCTTAAAGTGATCATTCAAAGGGCTCAGAGGCACAGACTATCAAAGAGACAATCACAGAAGACAGAAAAAAATATATGAAAGTCTGGAAAAAAAGGTGCATTTTAAAAAGTGTACTCATTTGATTCTGCCTGTTCATGACTCAGTTATACTGCTGACTCCTGACTGACTTCATGGCTACATATAAACCAAAATGAATGAGTGCAACGTGGGTACTTGGACCTCCCTTACTCGGGGCCTCTCACAATAAATCTTTACAATGATTTGGAAAGAACATTGTAGGGTTGTATTCAACTTTCTTCCCTATCTGTCCTGCTGATCCAGGACTACAGGCATCTACAGTGCTAGTTTACGCTTCTCATATTAAGAAAGACCTTTTCTCACAATCTAAACTCTTTTCTCAAGGACTGTTTGGTATTTGTGCAGCCCCAAAATGCTTTGAGAGTACAAATGAGAGATACCAACTATTTGCCTTCTCTCTTGTTGGCACACCCATGTGTGAATGGCTCCTCTTTGTCCTTTAATATCATTTACTGAATCATGATGAGTAACTGTGATATTATTTGATGTGCTTGGTAACATTGCAAGACCAGAGAGATGACTTTGTACAGAATAATCTACTGGAAAAGGTGCTTGAAGAGCAGGTTATTATGAATCCTTTGTTTAAGTTATCCCTTTATGTAAGAAAGGTAAAGACACAGGGTTTTTTAAGGCAGGAATCTAATACAATATAATATCTTCATATAAATATCTTAAGGAATTCATAATCTGAGTGAAAAGAAAATGTAACTTCCAGCTGACAAAAGATCTTCCATCACTGAATTAGCAGCTCGAAACAACCTACTCTTTCAGCAAATCCTGAATAACTTTTCTTTGTTTGATAATGTACAAATGGTGTGAACCTTGGCTGCACTGAACGATGTACTGAAGTAGAACTCTAGCCTTTTGCACAGAAATGCTTTGGGATCAATTGCACGTGATTGTCTCAGTAACTGTATATGAAGTACCGTACCCTGGTGTGGTGGCCTGGGACACACACTGAGCCTGGCAGCCTGGCCATGGGGTCCATCACAGCAGCAGGGCTGGGGAGCCCTCTTCCGCACTGCAAGCTGGGAACAGCTCCAGGAGTATTTTCATGTCACCCGTTCTCAAAGCTTGCCAGTGAAGGAGGTTCCCCAGCATCCCCGGTTAATTATTCCTTACAGTATGTATATGAAAGTTAGTTTATCTAATGCAGCTGGGACATGCCAGGCTTGCTGAGCATGAGTTTCATAGATGATATATACACAGGGAGTAACTCATCTGTACTGAACACAAATGTGTCCTACCTGCACACAGACTCCTCTGCAAACTGCACATGAGGATGTGAGTGTGTCCAATGTGCGTGTCTGCAGGTGTCCCACAGTTTATTGTCCTGGCTAGCAGACTTTTCATTTTTCCTCAGTGACTTTTCTGAGAGAGAGAGAGAGAGAGAGAGAGTGTGTGTCCAGGGAAAGCAGCAAAATAAGCTATATGCATGGTATTGCGTTCGTGCTTTTTGGAATAAGGAGGGCACCAGAGACTCTGAAGATCTCCCAGTCTAGTCACATATTTTAAAGAATATTATAATGTGACTTTGGAAACCAAACAGGGTTGAAATCTGACTGCACCAAGTTCATGGCAACAGATATTGTTTGAAAGGTCCATGTAGACTAAAGATATATACTTTGTAAACTGCAAGGGCGGAGGCAGGGGGAGGAAGTGTATTATACAATATAGCTATAATCATAAAGCACAAGATGTACTGAGTTACTTTATGACCTTTTTCTTCTCTAGTGAAGAAAGCCCTAATAAGTCACTTCTGGCTGTGCCAGTCATGAATTATCGCTGTCTGCACAAAGGAAGATAAATATCGTAACACATCATAGAACACCTCTCCCTTTAAATACTGTAAATGGATAAAGATATAAAATCCAGGGAGATACAAGAGGAACCTGAAGTCATAAGTGAAAAACAGCCAAAGGATAAGAACTGAATTAATCCAGAGCGTATCACTGTGAAAGCAAACCTTTGATATGAAATTTCTCCAATCCTAATGATGGATGGGGAAAAGGAAAGCAGCACATCTATAGCTGTCCATGGCTAACGGTGAGTTCTCCCATGAAACCCACAAAGGAGATTTTGTGGTACTCTTCAAGGTTTGCAGCTACCAGTCTATTCTCATTGTCCAAGGTTTTTTTTACTGTCTTGGCTGAAGAGTTCGCCATCCCCTTGCTGCTCAGTCTCACTCCCCGGCAGAAACTCTCTCCAGCAGAACAGGCAGAGGAGCTGCTTGTATGAGTAATCCCCTAACCTGTTTTACTAGTCCAGTTCTGTAGAAATGAATGAAGTTCATAAAGAGCTATTTAAGCTCTTTAAGTAAATATGGGTCGTGCTCACTGAAAGGGATTAGGAGGAGCAGCAGGGACAAGTGGCAGGTTTGAGGCGTTAATAGATCGTAGTAGGAACAATGACAAGCATCTGAGGGGACTGTCCCCTTCTCACCCAGCAAAGCTGCAGCTGCAGAGAACATATGGGCAAATACTTCCTCTTGCTTTGCTCAGCAGAAGCAACGATAATGCTAGTGTATATCACAAAACTGGAACAGAAAGAGCAGAGACCCTAAAAAAAGTCTAGAAAGTAGAAATAATGGATAGTTCTGATTTCTGTGAAAACTCCGTCTAATTGCTCTCCTAAAACAATAGTTAGGAAAGAATCTCATTCATGAACAGAACCTTGGATGAATATCTGTATATCAAAAAAACCCCAAAGCATCAGTAACATAAACTTGCTTACAAATTGGCAAGTTTTGGTATTGTGTCAGATAGAACATTGTCAAATACAGAGAGAAAAACTGCTATGATTAAGAGATTAAGATTAAAATTAGATTACAAGATAGTAGGAGTGAGCTTTAAAATCGCACATTACTACTTTAGAAAGAAAAGTTATTATTTATTAATATTATTTAGAAATAAAAGTTATCATTTATCTAATGTTTTCTAAATATGTCCAATTTATACAGTACAATAGTACTATTCAGAGGAATGTTTAATAGGAGTCAGGCATTTGATCTGAAAAAAGAAGGTTTTTGTTTAGTTCCATAGGTAGAGGGAAGTTTCAGGGAAGTCTTGTAGAGGTGTATGCTCATACATATTCTTAACTAAACTTTTGGTCTCTTATTATTACTTGTGACAGTTTAATAGTATTTATTTTAAAGGATGTTTGGGAGTTTTTGAAATTTTAGAGGCATAAGAAAACTGATTTCCTGAAACTCAAACTGTAAAGTGAAAATCAAGGTAATTTCTATCGTTTACTTTGAGCAGGGTGTTGGATCAGATGACTTCCACAGATCCTTTCTTGTATCATTCTATGATTTTACAGCATAAAATATTGACAAACTGCATGAGGTAACCAGTTTTTCAATTTTTCACAAGGATTGTGTGAGGAAAACAGGAAACCCCTAAAATTACAGTGTCCCAAGTGACTCTGTATGAAGAGGTTGATTTCTCCTTTTCACTGTGGTGCAGTGAGACCTCATCTGTTGTACACTGACAAAGTCTCATCCTCTCCCCTTAGGGGAGGCAAAAGATTCCTGGCAGCCCGGTGGGTGGGGTGGCCCTGGAGCAAACATCCTGCCCTGCAAAGCCCTGTGCTCTTCTCTAGCTGGGGCCTGGAGGAACTGCAAAGAAGCGGAAAGCTATTCCCTGAATAGGCGTGCAGATGTATGCCTGTGACGTATGTCTCAAGTACGCTCTAGGACATTTTCAGAGCAGTTGAGTTATTTAGTTATTAGTTGAGGATAATTTACTGAAAGTGTTTAAGCCTTGAAAACAGACAAAAATGTGTAAGAACTTTCCTTGTTTCATGTTTTCCTTACTAATCCTTTTTTTCTTTTCTCATTAACAGTTTCGATTTTATAAATAACCATTCCCTTTTGACTTGGTTTGTTCTATGATTGGTATTAATTATATATCCAAAATACTCAATTTTTTAAAGTGTTATCTCTATCAAACTGTTTCATTCATTCCCATGCCAAAACAACAGGAAAACCGCTTACTCTATATAACCTAGAGAGAGTGGTAACCTATTATGCTCCCAGCTATTGTTTATCCTGGCCACCTCCAAACCTGAGCAAATACATGTAGATACAGGATGATCAATTTCCTTGCACATCCATGAATAATATTACTGCAGGTTGCTAATCCATGATTTCTTTGATAAGTCTACAGTAAAAACAAGGACAGTGTTGCGTCATAATAGGTTTCAAATTTCAGATAGCATATTTCTGTTTCAGAATGTATCAAGGAAAATTTGGAGATATCAGTATAAATTTTCTTATCTTTAAACCAACAATAAAATAAGAGATTTCAAAAAAAATTGTATGTTACAATGAAGTATGTGGTTGGCATAATGCAAGATATCAATGTTAGTTCCATTATGGAAATTCCCAGAGGCTGGTTTCATTCTGTTTTGTCCCGGAATCACCACAGGTATGTTCTTAATTTGAATGGCTAGTTTATTCATATTATAATGGAAACTGGCACCATGTGGCTAAATCTATTCAAGCAAATGATTTCATCATTATGGTTTCAAAAAAGATCTTCCTGATCTATTAAGAATACTTCACTGTTTGTAAGGACAATTTCAATGACCCAACTCAGGAATTATGTCACCTCTTTAGAAAGTGATTAATTATGATAAAAGCAACCTGCTGAGACAGTGGTCTCCCACAATTTATGAATCACTGTCTACATTTCTCTTTATATCTATTGCTTCATGTTAAAGCTTAGTTTACCCAAAGCTAAACTTTAATATTTGTAGCTTAACTAATTTTTAATATCTTATATTGTTATGTGTTTTTTTCTTATTTGGTTACTTTTTGCCCTTTTTAAGTGTACACAATTGCACTACATTAGCCAATTCCACCTTTTTTCTCTTACATTCCTAGTTAGCTTCATTGTGAAGTTTTTGTGAACCAAGTGGTGAAGCTGTAGACATACCAGGAGTATTTGGATGTTTAAAAAGACAACTCCTTATGGTCTTTTGCACTACCCCAGTGTGGCAAGAAAAATCATAAATTCAGTTTAAATAGGTTTTTAGAGAAAACATCTCTCTAGTGAATCTTGTCCATAGTATCTACTGAAATTTTGGGATTGCTGTAATCCCACTTAAAATTGTTGCTTTTTGGTACCTAAAACCAATGGCAATTTCAGACAGTAATTTTGTTTGCCTGTTTTTCAGGCCTGAAATACCTAACCCTGTAGGGTACCTAATTTCATTAAGTGCCAGAAGAATTCTCTGAGTACTTAGTTTTATTCACCTATACATACTCTAGGGAAATCTATATTTATCCCTCAACTAGAACCCTCCTATGATCAGGATTAAGTTGAGAAACACTTGAGTCCTCAAAAATAACTCCAAGAAATGCAAAAATTTAGATGTCATTACAACTATGGTTAACTTAGTTTAATATTGTCATAGTAATAATGGTGCTACTCGGCTTTTGTGTAATAACCCCACAGTCAGAACACTCACCCAGGAAATGATACATTTTGTTATTCAGCTTTAATGGGATTGACCCCATATTCTTTGGAAAATGTTCTAACCACAAGCCATGAGATATCCTGATTCAAACTGCTCTTCACCTTTATACCTGAAGGTAACCTATTGTGCAAAAGATGTGCGAGGGTTTTCTTGCTCCATCAGAAAGAGGGAAAGAGGAAAGATGATTTTAACTTACATGCTGGGACACTCATCTGAAACTTTATCTTGGTCGGGATATTTATGCATTATACATTAAATTGTCTCCAGGAATAGAAAAAAGCAGTCTCAGAGATAGGGACCAAAGCTGTACAAGCCTTTGCAACTGAGAGCTGTAGACGAGGATCAGGCTCCCCCTTGCCTTGTTCTTGTACATCTGCCAGAAGAGTGGCTCAGCTTTGATCAGATGGCTGCAGACATTCTCCCTCAGGATACCCCATACCTCTGTTGTGGGGGCCCTTTTGAAGATTATATAGATTTAATTCTCCTCAGTGCCTAGCATCTGTGTCCTCCCAGGTCATGCGTGTGCGTGCAAAACCACTCAGCCATTGTGGAAAAGCAAGTACCAGCAAGAAGAGTGTTAATAGAGATAATTAGCGTATCTTATAGTTTCTCTTTAGAGTAGAGAAAGATCGCTACTATTTTGGTCAATGCTGTGAGGAGGAATTTAAAGCAAGAAAACTAGATTGCCTCCTTCAGATCTTCAGAAGCACTTCTGTCTCCCTGGATTTAGGACAGCATGTAGGCTGCTCTGTTACATTGCAATTGCCCTGGGAGTTGGATATTTAAATGTTTTGTGGGGCATTGCCCAAGTCAGGCACCAAACTTCGATGGACAGCAATCTACCCATTGCAAAAATGTAGAAGAAATATTTAATTTGCCAACTGTATTGTAGACTATTCTCACAGGTCTAAACACTGAGCCAGAATTATATCACTTGACGATTTTTTTAAGTTCCAGGATAGAGCATCTGACACCAAAGGACAATATTTATTTAGTTCAGAGATTTGAATTGTACTGAATGTTAAGTGGAATAAGGGCTTTAGTAAAGCTTTTGACACTGTTTCCCACAGCATCCTCCTGAAGAAACTGGCTGCTCATGGCTTGGATGAGAATACACTTCGCTGCATAAAAAAATGGCTGGATGGCCAGGCCCAGAGAGTGGTGGTGAATGGAGTTAAATCCAGTTGGCAGCCAGTCACAACTGGTGCTCCCCAGGGCTCAGTATTGGGGCCAGTTCCATTTAATATCTTTATCAATGATCTGGATGAGGGGATCAAATGCAACTTCATTAAGTTTGCAGACGACATTGAGTTGGCCGGGAGTGTTGATCTGCTGGAGGGCAGGAAGGCCCTACAGAGGGATTTGGACAGGCTGGATCGATGGGCCGAGGCCAACTGTATGAGGTTCAACAAGGCTCAGTGCCAGGTCCTGCACTTGGGTCACAACAACCCCATGCAATGCTACAGGCTTGGGGAAGAGTGGCTGGAGAGCTGTCCAGCAGAAAAGGACCTGGAGGTGCTGGTCAACAGCCATCTGAATATGAGCCAGCAATGTGCCCAGGTGGCCAAGAAGGCCAATAGCATCCTGGCTTGTATCTGGAATAGTGTGGCCAGCAGGACTAGGGAAGTGATCATCCCTCTGTACTAAGCACTGGTGAGGCTGCACCTCAAATACTGTGTTCAGTTTTGGACAGTTTTGGGCCCCTCACTACAGGAAGGACATTGAGGTGCTGAAGCATGTCCAAAGAAGGGTAACAAAGTTGGTGAACAGTCTAGAGAACAAGTGTTATGAGGAGAGGATGAGGGAGCTGGGGTTGTTTAGCCTGGAGAAGAAGCTGAGGGGAGACCTTATCGCTCTCTACAGCTACCTGAAAGGAGGTTGTAGTGAAGCAGGTGTTGGTCTCTTCTCCCAAGTAAAAAGCGACAGGACAAGAGGAAATGGCCTCAAGTTGCACCAGGGCAGGTTTAGATTGGATATTAGGAAAAACTTCTTCACTGAAAGGGTTGTCAAGCATTGGAACAGGCTGCCCAGGGAAGTGGAATTGGTTGAGTCCCCATCCCTGGAGGTATTTAAAAGATGGGTAGATGTGGTACTTAGGGACATGGTTTAGTGGTGGACTTGGCAGTGCTAGGTTAACCGTTGGACTCGATGATCTTAAAGGTCTTTTCCAACCTAAACGATTCTATGACCACAACACTGAAGTAATACTTTAATGACGGTCATTACACAAGTAAAACAATATTTTGCACACAAATATGATACTACTGCTTTCAAAAATAACTGATCAAAACAACGTGTAGAAAAGGTCTCAACAAGCATTCAGGACAGTTTTGTTTCTGGCTCTCACTAGAGGTAAGAGTCCATGAACGTGACTGAATGTTGTTGACGCATGTCTGTATGAATACATACACATACACATATATTTCCTCTTTAACTCCTGTGGAAAAACAGGTAGGATGCTCAAATCACTCTATACGTAGCAAGATCAGAATCCAGCTATGAACTGCATCCTGCTGTGGTTTTGATGTGGTTAGTGGCTTCAGTGGATGAATCCTGTTCATGCATAGCAAGACTTGATGAAAACTAAAATGTTTACAACAGTGATCATCCAGTCAACCTAAACAGTTTTATGACTACATAGGATGTTGAAGGTTAAAACCATTTCAGTATTGTATTTTGGTAGAAATATGCTATTGATGCCATGGTTTTTCATAATCTCAGAAGGATTTCTGTTAGATGATCAATTTATTCTTTTCACTTCAAATTGCCACTCGAGGTGACCCAGGGGCTAAAGGAACCAGGATTAATTTGGCAGTTTGCTTTCAGACAAGCAAAAATCACGATGTCTGAAAGATTTGCCAAGGATAGAGTTTAATTTTAGACAGTGAGCATCAGAAGCCCTAAGTTATTCTTGTAATTTTGATACATTTTGTAGCTAAAAAAAATCCAGAAAGAACGGAAAAGGAAGGAAAGCAGGAAGGAAAGAAAAAGAAAATGAAAGCCCAAATACTTAGGTTAAAGTCCTGCTATAAGATTTTATATTGATTTGAACTCTGTGTTTTATTATTGAACATAGATGGAGAGTAGTCTGTACCTGGACTAGAACCTGAAAGTGGATAATTTCATGAAGAAGAAAAAAAAAAAAAAAGGCTTTTATTCTTATTGATCATTTACAGAGCTCTAAAGGGCTTTTCTTACTTTCACAGGCAGGTGATGGGATAACTCTCCAGAAATCAGTTTTCTGGGGTCAAGTGTATATGGTACAAGGCCAGAAATGTTGCTTGACATGTGGCTTTCTCACAGTTCACAGAACTACCCACTTTGTTTCCAGATCATAACCAAGCCCATTCTGGATTTCCCATAGTTGTTTTCCCCAATGTAATTGGGTACAACTTTTAAAAAATTCTTGTGTGTCCTGCTTACCATCATATTTCTGCCTTGCTTTCTTTGTGTAAGGCAAATGAGAAAACAACTTGTCCATGAAGAGTAAATTCCAAACTAAGTCAAGGCATAAGCTTCATGGATGCATTAAATCCACCAGAAACTTAAATTTTCAGTGAATGACCATGTTCCTGTGTAATGGAACAAATTGTATAACAGATTCTGGAGCTACCACTTACAAGATAGACTGGATAAATGGGAAGAAATCACACCATAATATTTCCTGTTGGCTTTTACTGGAGTGTTGAACGTATCTGAATTTGGACTGTAGACTGTTGGCAGATCAAAATACAGGACTACTCCTGAAAAAAAATGTTCCTTTAAATATATGTTTAGTTCAGATCTGTGTGATTAGCCTTGAGCATATCATGCCTGCTGATTTCAGCAAACCTTTTCTATGTTGCCTGGGAATCAGGAGTTAGAATAAGGAAGGTAGGGTCACAACAGTGTCTCTTTCTTAATTTACACAACCTTGTCTCCTGTCCTCTCCTCCTTGACTGATGCCCTGAGAGGTCTACCTTTGTCTTCAGTCTTTAACTGTTTAGAGAATGAAATTTGACCTTCTAAAACAGTACGCAAAAGAAACATTCTGCTTTACATGGTAAATTGCACACTGATTCCCACATAGTGAGAGTTAAAAACACTAGCAAATTCAATTAATAAATAAGGAATACCTAAATACCTGGCTGTGAATTTACTCGCTTTTCTTGGAAACAATTTCACATTGACTGTTTAAACCGGGGTAATATTTTGGGATATCAAAAATTGCATTAAAAAAACCACCAGCTGCCTCTCTGTTTACCAACATTCAGACTAAATTTATATTATTTGTTTGTACTTGTTCCTGGATAAATGCATAGAAATTATTTGTTGTTTCAGATCACTAGCAATAAAATCCTGCAGTTGATCAGCTTTGTCATTACCCTGAAGCTACATGGAGAGGTTGGCTGCTGGCCATATTTTAATATAGTAATAATAATACTTAGCACTGTTCATCTCAAAAGCAATTTACACACATTAACTAATTAGGCCTCAGAACATTTACATGATAGGTGAATAGCATTCGTCCCACTTTAAAGAGGGGTAAGTGGAGAAACAGAAAATAAAATCATACTTTCAGCAAGAGTTACTAACTCTAAATGTCTGGTTTGTGACACATTCACTTGATTTTCTGAAATGCTAAACACCTTCACCTTCAGCTAAAGTCAAAAGAGGCAGCCAGTGGTCTTCATCTCTGCATATCAGGATAAAGGTGCATTTTGGTTGCATTTGCAAGTGGAAGCTTTCAGTGAGTGCTTTGGAAAGTATTAGTTTTCATGCAGATTCTCTCTGATCTGTTGCAATTTTCTGATTACTGATCTCCTAGGTACCCGAAACATTGCTTCTTTCCCTGTATTTTTGCACATCTGCACCCTGGATCATTTGAGACGTAGGTGCCAGAGCTTAGGAAGAAGTCTGGTATGAGCCAGCAGTGAATAATGGAGGGTATAACTTGCCAGCTATAAAAATCTTGTTTAGAAAAAAGAGTAAAAGGCACCTCTAGTTGCATAACAATGAGCTAACCTGATTTGTGCATTTGCTTATTTAGGCAAGAATTTCCCTCCCCCCTTGTTGTTTTCTGCAATGGGACCAAGATGGATTCCTGAGGTAGAGCCTGAGGTCTTAGGCTTATGGCAATAAACAATAAATGAAAATTCAAAAAAGTCAATATTCCATACCTTAAGAATTTCCAATCCAGAGTAAAGACAAGAAAGAGAAGGCTTTATAGCAAACAGAAAATGAAAAAAGTACCAATTTTTTTTTTTTTATTCCTGCATACAGGTCTTGCACTCCAAAACAAAATAACAAAAAAACTATACCCAAGCATTGGATGAATAAGAGAATTACTAATTCTTTGGGACTGACACAGAGACGTTCATTCTTGTCTGTGGAGTTCAGACACCAAGGGGACTGGTACTTAGGTAGACTCTTAGAAGTTGGCCCAGCTCTGCACTTCGGTCCTCCTGTCACACTTCCCTGCCTGACGTAAATTGATTTTGAGACTATAATGCTTGCTTCTTGCTCTTTTCAGAGTGGTTACATTCTCCTTCTCTGCTCTGCATTCAGCAAAAACATCCTTATTCCGTCATGGGGAATGCTTCAGCATTTTTGATAGATGAACATTCATGATGCCAGTGTGCTACTTACACACCATAGATAAATCTCCCATAAACAGAGTTCCACATGGAGAACTGCCAGCCTCCATGGGCAATAAATAAAAATGGGAAGATAAGAGCTCACCTGGTCCTGCTCCACCATTGTCAATGTGCTATGCCAAGAACTGTCTGCCAGTACATCCCACCACATAGGAAGCAGCTTTTATTTTTGCTCTTTTTTTTTTTTTTTTTAAAGAATCTTTTGGAAGTCTTAATCTGTGCGTAATTACACATTCTTTGCCCTTTCATTACCTGACAGATAGATCACACAAATGTTTTGACCCTTCAGCTTTTATCAAGGTAAACACAATAATGTCCTGAGGTTCAGGGTGAGAAACTAGGAGGTTGGTGTCAGTCTCCTATTGCAAATAATTAAAAAAAGAGAAGATTATTTAATTAACCAAGATCTAAGTCTTCTTCATTTGCTTTTAAAGGAAGCATTACTCATTGTAATGGGGTGTGCTGGCAGAAATCCTTTGGAGTGCTATAGAGACAACATAAATACACCTTGTGAACACTTGTTCTATTGAAGCTCACTGGCAGTTTGCAGACTTTAAAGAATATCTTTTGAATTCTCAGCAAAAGAAGCCATTTGTTGCAACCCCTGCCTTGGTTTAAAGAACTGCTGACACCTCCTGGAAAACATTAAGAGTCATCTTATTAAAATATCCCGACAAATATCTTTTTTTGTCATGCTGGGTCTGCATCTTGTATCACTCTTCAATTAAGTTATTAAAGGCTGACAAAACACAAACAACTCTGAAGCACTGAAAATAGCCTGCTGAGGGTTTGTCTGTTTACTTGGATGTTGGTTTTAGGAAAGATTTGTATCCTGGCTCCAGGGTGTATTGTGTGATTTGTACAAAATCCTGGGTTGCAGGTGCCCTTCAGAGAATCCATGGGAGAAGACAGTGCTCTAAGAGACAGTTGGTGGGGCAAGTGGGATTTTATTGATTTGCCAAGGCCAAACAAGAAGCTCGTGTCGTGACCCCAGAGGTCCTTCTCGGTTTCTGCAATTTACTGTGTGTCTGGAGAGATGAAAAGAAAAGTGGGAGGAATCTGTCCTGTGTTTGTCAGGGCTATAAACATCCTTAAAGGTATACACTGTTTATTCAAAACTGTACATTGGTGGGTTTATTTCCAGTCCCTTTAGTTCCTGCCTGTGGTGGTGGTACCCCCTCTGGCAGCCTGGCTGCTTTTCTGATTGCCAGTCGTGGAGGAAACTGGTCTTTGGGCAAAAGAAGAACCAGTGTCGTGAACAGGCTGATGTTAGTACATCAGTACTTCTTAGTACAAAGAAGTATTAAAAGACTAGTCTTTATTCACCACCATTATTGTAGAAAGCATTAGTTCCTCCCAGCCACAGCTGAAAGAAAATCCGGGTTCCAGGTAAAAAGAAAAACCAAATTTTAGACCTTATTTCTGCTATGCTCTTCCTTTAGTGGTGGATCCTTGCACTTGCATCTATTCCCCCTGTGTGTAGCTGGCCCTACCCACCCTAGGGTATTGGTCTAACCAAGCAGAACATACAGGAGGATGGAAACATAATGCTGGACACTGAATTTTGCAACCATGCAGTGGTGGAGAGCCAAGCAGAAGTGAGGAGAAAACTCCTTAAAAAGATGTGCATACATCATTGAAGAGAAAATCTCATTCCCTCTCATACTCTCAAGACAATCAGAGGGAATACCGTAAAATGTAGGACTGCAATGGCCTACCCGGGGTATTCAGTGTAATACCCTCCAATTATGAGCACCACTGAATACATGCTTAGTGTCCAGTATTAGCAAAATCTCCACTCTACACCACTACATACCACTGGCCACAAAGAACTTCTTAACAATCTATAAACAAATTAAAGTGTTATGTAAAAAGATTAAAATCCACAAAAAAAAAAAAAAAAACACCATCCCAGTATGTGCAATGGGAAGAGAGGAGGAAAGTTCACAAGTTCAGTTGTTAGCCCAACTGCATCCAGCAGCAGAGCACTGGTTTGGTGAAAATCCTCAGAGGAACAGGGCCCATGGTGCCTCCCCAAAACAGTGGTTACTAATACGATTTTGGGAGATATTTCTTATGCCAGGTGAATGAGACACAGCCTGCAGACATCACAAGACCACTGGAAATTCTTGGGAGTGTCAGCACTGCCCATCAACATGTCATCTCGCATATTGCTTAGTTGTCCAGGACTCCCTGGCAGAAACCCTTGAAGCATGCATTAATGAAATAGAAAGATACTGCAACAAATTCAATCAGCAGATGACAACCAAGACTTCTGTCAGGCCACAAAGGGAGCACCAGCAAACTGACTACCCAAAAGCTCTGTCATAGGTTTTAATTTCTGTCTCCATGCAATTTAAAATAATCTAGTTCCCCACCCCAGAAGCAGAAGACTTCAAACTGTGAGACTCATATGGACTCCACAGCAGGGGTACAAAGAGGAGGAAAGAATGGATTTCCACCTCATCTGAAGAAAAAGGTGCTGTGAGTAGGGGAGAGGAGGAAAAATAGAGACTGAAGCAGGACAAAGAGGGAAATAGCAGGGGGATGCTAGAGAGTTTATCAGTGGCAAAGGGCAGTGTGATAATAACAAGGTCAGAGAAGTAGGTCACAGAGTATGGATCTACCTCCTGGATACTGCTGCTGCACTGCCAGTGCAGGGCATTTTTGAGGCAGTGTCACTGAGAGCCCAAAACATCACCTACCTGGCTTCTGTCCTCGCCCCTCTCTGTAAGCTGAGTTTTCAAGCTGTGTGGCTGAGTGCCAGCCAGCACAGGGTCCCACAGTCTGAATTGTGCCATGAGTTTTGGTTTTGCTGTTGTTGTTGTTGTTGTTTTAAGAAGTGCCTCTGCTATCACAGCATCATGTACAAGTTTGACCTATATAACAGACCAAGTAGGTCACTGAGTGCACATTGGACCATGACAAATTGATTTTGAACCATCACTTATCTGGCTCTGTTGCTGTCAAGGAGGATACATCAGTGCGATTAATAAATTATTTACCAAATAGATAAAAGCATGCTTCCCCCACCAGAGATTCTGGAGGGTTTATTGTTTTAAGCTGCTGCACTAATTGGGCTGTACATTCACTTGCAGTTCCAAGAGGGATGAACATTAGAGGAACAATGCTCTTTACGGCACACAGTGGTGACACAGCAGAGGCATCCCATGAATGCCTACAACAAATGATGCTCAGTTTAGTGTTTTCCTGGCGCAGCTCTCAGCACCCTCTCCTCACACCGGTCTCCATCCAGAGCTGCCTTCAGCACAGGGGGGAGAGCAGGCCTCGTGGAGGTACTGAAACATTTTACCTCAAGCTTCACTAAGACATGAGGGACAGCTTTGAGGCTGCACTCTGTAGCCTTCCTCTCCTTATCTCAACAATGATGCTAGATTGCTTCCCCTGGGATCTAAAGCATCACAGTCAAAACCCCACCCTAACAGACAGGAGAAAGAAAGGGATGGCAGAGCTTTTTACCAACTAAGAAGCCTTTGCTCCATCCCCCTGTGAACTCAAAAAAAACCCAACCAAACAACCACTACTGTCCCCCCCCTCAAAAAAAAAAAAAAAAGACAAAATGAAATAAATAAAATATATTCTGCAGTCAGGAGGAAAAATTATACAGGAATCCCTTCCACTCTCAAGGTATATATCATCTGGCTGTAGGGTGCCAGTTAATAATACTGACTCCTGTGGGGTTATTTGTACCCTTGGGTAAAATAACAGATCTCCAAAGAAGCTTAAAGTAAATGAAGCTCTTAGCAACTTCATGATTTTTTCAGGAGAAGGAAGGAGGAAAGGCAGAAGAGTGGGGGAAAAAAAAGGAAAAAAATAGGGAAACTACTTTTCTAATTGTAGCAGAGGGATAGAAGTAGAATGTCTGCCCTTGCCAGAAACTATTTGCAGCATCCAAGTATTCAGCTTTTTCTTTCTGCAGTGCCTTGAAAACCCCTACAAAGAAATTCTGGCTGTGTCAGATTCTCACAGGAGAGAGTCTGCCTGGATTTGGGGTTATTGAAGAAAAGTGCTTGAGAACCACAGTCCTAGATAAAGATGTATAATGTCCTGGCACTTGAATCTATTTATTAGCCTCTTTCCTGTGGGGTATCCACTAATCCTGATCACTAGAGAAAAAGACTATATTATAATGATTCTTAATTAGATACAGATGCAACAGATTGATTCATTATTTCCATGTGCTGCTGTCAGTGTTTCGCACAGTGTTTTCAGTTTCATTAAGCTAGTATGCTAAATTCCTGCATGAGCTGTCTCTGTCATCTAAGACAGCCCCTCTGCCCCCAGCAACACTTTTTGCCCAAGCATCTCTACCTCTGATTTCTTTTATAAGCCTTATCTGTGGTATTCCTCTTTGCTGCTGTTTTTTATACTGGAGGACAATTGTTCACCTTCAGAACCTGAGTTTGTCCTCAGTGAAAAAAACTTTTAAGGAAGGGAAACTGCAGTGTAATCTAAAATGCATTTTAATCACTGCAACTAATTATGAAGAGTGGTAAATCAGTAAGGGTCAGAGCTCTAGCACCTTACTCCAAATGACAAACAGTAGTGCCGCTGATTGTAATGGGATTATTCCTGTGAGTAGCTGCCCATTACTTTCACTGAGAGATTCATAGTCTCTTTGAAAAACTATCTGAAAGATCATTAATAAAAGAATAATTAACAAGGAAACTGAAGCCATTATTTCAAGAATTTCTGCAAATAATGGAAAAACTTCATTTATGGTGGAGACAATGAATCAGGGCAGTGAAAATCTGGGTAGCTCTGTATTTCTGATTGATACCAACAGGCATAATCTTATTTTGGGGGCAGGTGGGTTAGGAGGAAAAAGAGATCTGTTTATGGATACATGCACTAAATTGATCGTTAAATCAGAGGCAAAAACAAACATTAAGACAAGAAATTACCTCTTATAAGTATTAAGTGCTTTGGTCCTCAGGAATTTTGAAAGGGACCAGATTTTCTCAACCCTCATTGCTTTTGTGAAATAACATTTGAGATTTTTCCATTGAAATAAATGAAATGTTTCTGTGAAGCTTATATTAATTAAACTGTCATTGAATTAAGGTAAGTGACCATCAAAACCCAACCTGACTCATCAATTCGTCTGGGAGGCTCCTCAGAAGATAAGAGGGAAGCTCTGAGGCAAACTAGTCAAGAAGTGCCCCAGGCAAGCAATTCTGGGCTTCCCAGACTGCTGGGCTTCATGCAGCGCTACCAGCGTGGAATTAGATGTTTCATGGCTGTGGTTTATCAGCTCCTGGGCAATGCTGCAAGAATGCAATTGCTCCATGCGTGCCTGAAGTCCTTCCACCAGTGGATGGACGGGGCATTTCTGCTCTGTACTTGGGTCTGTCACGTTACCTTGAGCAGAACCAGACCACCGCTGCCTGCATTCATTCGTGTAGACTTGCCTGAGATTTCTATCTTTCAGCCTGTCTGTATTATGTCTTTACAGCATGAATGTACCAAAATCTAGGAAGACAGACATGAGAAGGCCTACTTTACGCACATCAGTTCTTGTACTCTTCCCTAAGGTTCATAGTTAGAGATGGGATACGGGGCTGGATGGACCACCTGATAGCTGGGCCACTCCTAATGCTGGGACGCCCTACCTGTTTAAGGAAACAAAAGGCACAGGTTTGGTTCGTTCAGCAGGCTCTGTGCAAGCTGTCAGGAAGACAAGTTGAGCAAGGTTGTGATGACGTCTGTTCAAGATGTACTTAAAATTCACCACCCCTTGCAAAACAAAAATCAGCAGAGGTTCCCTTTGACTCCCTGACTAAACATCCTCAGGGCTCTGCATTTTACATGGTTATTTTAAAGAGTGAACCAGATCGAAAAATTACATATGAAGACCTAGTCATTTCTGTGGCTTCTCCCACACTTACTTATTTTTCTCAGCAATGTTACTCTGCCTCCTACGTTTTACCAGAACTTTTCTTGCTGGAAAAGTGGGAAAGGAGAGTAGTTCTCCTTTAGCAGAGAAAACTCCAAAGTGTGTGATTCCCCCAGCCCTCAGGCTTTGCTACGAACACATGTGGAGATCTGAAACACATATTGCTGCCACCAACGACTGCCATTTCCACATGGCATGACCCAGACTTGTGTTCACACATTTAAAATAATGAGACACCTGACCTGCAGCCCTGAATCTCTCTGATATGCCAGAGTCCATTAGTACCCCTGGAGGCTGCATGAAATACAGCCCATATTCTCCCAAAATCTCTGCACAATGTTATCTTCAGACATACAGGACAGAAAGAAAACATAAGGTAATGCAAAGGTAAATTCACATTTTATTCTATATAAAACTTCAGTCAATACCTACGGAAAACCTCTGTACAGGCTTCACGTCTAAATCACTCAAGATATTTGTCCGTCTATTAGAACATACCATATGGATACTGTGTACAAATACTCGGCTATAGAGGAAAGGAGAAACTCGTTAGTATACTAGGAACTCTTGTTGCTGATTTCTGTTGCTTATTTTTTAACATCACAATCCAAGTTAAAAAAAACACAAGAAAAATGGCATTTGCAACATTTGCAAAGAAACACCTATTTCTAAAAAAATGCAGGAAAACTGTAATTAGGAGAAGGCATCTTGTAAAAAAAGAAAAAGAAGGCAGTGTACTTGATTTTAAATCGTGTCAGTTAAAAATGTCAAGCATATTGGTTGTCGTAGTGAAATGGGCTTTTGTCTCTTAAAGACTTGATCTATAATTAAGAGTTTTTGTGGTAGATGATGTTACTGTGTTCAGTTCCCATGAATCCCAGTGCTGTTTTCCCTAAAGCTACTGGATCAAGACAAAGGCATGGAAAAAGTGAGCAGCAAGGGGGGGGGGGGGGAAGTGCCATTAGATCTCTTCTTTTGTTTATTATGTTTGACCAGGGAGTTTACCTTTTTTTCTTTTTTTAATCTTGATTTTTTTTCTTTCATTAAAATGCAATGTCCTCTAGTTGATAGTATTTGGGCATCTTTCCCAAGTCTGCCTGACAACATCAATGGTTAGCTGTTGAGTTGCAGTGACCCCGTAAGCAAGCTGTCCTCTGGTATTCTGGCTGCACCTACTATTACTCAAGCAGTGGGAGCCAAACAAATACGACATTTAGATCTTTCCTACTTGTTCTGCAAAGCGCCCCACCAAGCCTGGTGTACGGACCTGCTGTATAAGGAATCGACAATTCCCTGCGATTACACAGCGGGACACGAGCACTGGCAGCAGAGCTGAGAATTTAACTCTGGGGTATACGGGGCTGACAAATGCAGAGACATATTGATCCTCGGCAGTCTGTCTCATCAGCAAAGTAGTAATGGTCTGCATATTAACACAACAGTCTATGAGGTTACAAAAGACAAGAAAGGACGCTGGAGCTTAGTGCCTAGAGGATGAGCATGCTGTGCTAGCTCCACACTTAATGTGGAAGGTTAACCAGCCACCATTGCTTGGCTCAGAGGCCAACCTTGCCAATGTTTATTTAAGCAGAAGGATTAAAAATGACCATTTTTGCTGAAAGGTTTGTGCCAGGCTGGAAATGGTCAGAGTGAGCAAGTAAATTGCAAACTAGCAGAAGCTAGCAAATTAAGCAAAAGGAAAATGAGTTCCACGGATGCTGGACAAAAGTATTGGTTAAAAAGTACTGATTACAAAACTACTACTGTTTAATGAATGCACATGTCTTCAGCTGGCATCAAGGACAGAATCAACTCTCACTTGGTTCCTAGACATGCAGGTGACATGCTAATTCTCTGCCTTCTAAGTACAAGCTGGAGGTATCATTGTAATCACCAGTCCAGTGCCAATCCAGTGCCAGGGAAGTGCTTCAGTGACACTGAGCAGTGATGCTGCAGTGTCTGCTGATTCTGAGTGGTTAATACTGCAAAATGACTCTTGCACTCATCTGCCCTGTATAGAATCCGTGTAGGTGTGGAAGCTGTGCAAGAATCAGGCTGCACAATCAAAACTTCAGAGAAGAGAAGTTCAATTGCTTCATCAGTGTACATATCTATCTATTACTTGTAAAAAGAGGAGTGTAGAAACACTCAATGGAACATCATGATATCCTATGAAATTTCAGGTTTCTACCAAAAATCCTGAGCGGGCTTGAAACAAGGTATTGTAGAAGACTGGGGGTTTTGACAGATTATTGCTAGAAAAATGGGAACACAGAAGTACTATTTTAGCAGTACTATTGCAAACAATATTATTTTAAAATAGAAACACTGTAATACTGTTATTAAATGATGAATTTTGTCATGTTATATCTCATATATTTTAATACTAGTAAGATAAATACCATGGTTAATGATCAAATAACACTACAGAATTATTTTAATTCTTGATTATCAGTATCTTTTAATATCACTGGTTGGTTACTGTTAACACTTTCCATTACAATTTCTGGATGCACATTCATTATGTCAAAATTTCTCATGAAACAAAAATTCTGTTTCCCAGGAAACCCCAGAGGCTTTTTCTGTATGTTTTTTACTTTTTCTGTTTGCTTTTGATTACGATTTCTGTAGAGATTTGTAGGCAGATTCTTGTGTAGTTTGTCTGGACTCCAGGGTAAAGAGGTCTTCAGCCTATTTGCAGGGTGTCTGAAAATATGGTTTACATTTGTTAGAGAGATATTTGTTCTTTCACCAAAAAAAATAGGGATTTGAAAATTAGGAAAAACTGAAAAAAATTCTTTTGTAGCTCACAGTAATCTTGGTTGATGGTTAGGGCTCTGAGTCACCACACTCACTTAAATACAACCTCTCTGCCTCAACAGCCAAGTACACCTGGGATCTAAATTAACTGCTAGGTACTTTGTGAGGACATTCTGCATTGGATGATGAAGACAAAAGAAGATTAATTCAATGCTTTCATTATAATTTCAGTATCATAGTGCATCACTGATATTCTTGCACTTCTGAATGCCAGGGATAATGGAAAGAAACTAAAAATATAAAAAAGGACTATAATTAGGCCTACTGAATACCATTTAACCTCATCATACTCCTTACATTCTCTGCTGTCTTCTGAACTGGTGAAACTCAAGGGCTGCACTTTACCCGTCATCAGGAAGGGAAAAGCTCTTGAAACAAGTGGGGAGGGAGAAGGGAGAGCAGCTTGACAGTGAGCCATTTCTCCTGCTTGCAGACCTCCGCAGTATGAGTAGAGGGAGATGAACATGGTCAGCAAGGTTTAGTGTAGGGATCGTTTCAGGGTAGGAAAGGTACAACTGCATCAGTACAGTATGTGGTGTCGATCAGCCCACACAGGATGTAGGAATGTTTTCCTCACCCAAAGCCCTTAGGGGTTTACACAGCCCAGTGAGAAATGTCCTCTAGCCCTTACCTGCTGGTCTGGTACATTGATTTCAATGGCAACGTCTCAATATAAGTGAGACCAAAATCTGCCCTCGTGGGATAAAGCAGATTTTTAAATTGCATTTCTATTATGGGCTTTAATCATAGTCTTGACATTTTCTCTATGCATTCTTGTGTCTGAATGAAATATTTTCTTTTTTTTTTTTTTATAGAAGCAAGGAACACTGCAGAGTCAGTTGGATCAATTACTACATTATAGCCAATAATATTGATTCTACTATATTCAGTAAGGTAATATGCAGCACTGAAAATGTTGATGTTCAACACTTGTTAGATTATTAGACATATTGATAGTAACCAAAAATAATTAATAATTTAAAGTTCAATTGTATTGCCAATGAAGTAGGTTAGTTGCACATTCTTAGATGAAATTAAGGCTCAGACAGCATCCCATTTCACAGCTTTAGTAAAGGACACGTTGGAATAATAGTAAAAGATACACTCCTGTTCACTTGCTAAAAGTCTGAAGAGCAGTTATAGCCCAGTTGTAGTTCAAAAATATTTTAAAAATCTTCCTTTTTTTTTTAATTTATGTAAATCAAATTGTTCCCCAGGAGTAGGAACAGAAACCCATAGAATCATAGAATTGTTTGGGTTGGAAAGGACCTCCAAAGATCATCTAGTCCAACGCCCCTGCAAAAAGTGGGGACATCTTCATCCCGATCAGGTTGCTCAGAGCCCCGTCCAACCTGACCTTGAATGTTTCCAGGGATGGGGCATCTACCACCTCTCTGGGCAACCTGTTCCAGTGTTTCACCAACCTCATCATAAAAAATTTCTTCCTTGTATCTAATCGAAATCTACCCTCTTTCAGTTTAAAACCATTACCCCTTGCCCTATCGCAACAGGCCCTGCTAAAAAGTTTGTCCCCATCTTTCTTATAAGCCCCCTTTAAGTCCTGAAGGGTTGCAATAAGGTCTCCCTAAAGCCTTCTTTTCTCCAGGTTGAACAACCCCAACTCTCAGCCTTTCTTCATAGGAGTGGTGTTCCGTCCCTCTGATCATTTTTGTGGCCCTCCTCTGGACCCTCTCCAACAGGTCCATGTCCTTCCTTCCTGTGCTGAGGACTCCAGAGCTGGACACAGTACCCCAGGTGGGGTCTCACCAGAGCGGAGCAGAGGGGCAGAATCACCTCCCTCGACCTGCTGGCCATGCTTTTCTTTATTCAGCCCGGGATACAACTGGCCTGCTGGGCTGCAAGCGCACACTGCTGGATCATGTCCAGCTTTTCATCCGCCATCCCAATTATAATTGGCATTTATGATGCAGAGCAGCTTTTTGAACCTCAGGCATTCCTTCCACACCTCATGTCAGGGTGACTCTTTCCTTGAGAATAGTGGGGTCTGCCCCCAACAGCTATTTATATCCCTTGGTAAAATCTCTGTATTATTTCGCTCTTACATGAAGCGCAGACACTGTGCACGCTGACACCAAGCCCAGCAGCCCAGGACACTGGAGCAGGAAGAGTAAACCCAAACAGGCAATGCACAGACCCTGTGCAGTAGCCACCAGTGGGGCTGAACCCAGATTTACAGGGACAGGTAATTAGGTCTGAGGTCAAAAAGTGGCACACAGGAAAAAATCACAAGATCTTTTACAAGTAAATGGACACTTTTTTCTTTTCCAGATGTGTAACAACAAAATATTCTCATTTTGTTTCTATTTCTTAATGATGAATAACCTGTGCTGTTCTTGTTTTGTACAATATTGCTCTTTTAAGCTGCTGCATGCCCATACACATCAAATACATACATATTGAATTATAGGTACTTGCACACACATACACACAGAAAGTTTATCACAAAATTTTCTGTTGGAATCTCTAGCAGCCAAGAAGCATTAAACCTGTTACTGATTCAGGTGACAGCCCTAAACACAAGGTTACAGGCTCGACTGAAACTAAGTGGTATTTTTTTCTCCATGTCCTCATTTTTAATTATCTATCTGTATAAAGTAGACCTGCTACAACAGTGCCCTCACCTCAAAAAAGCCTCAAAGCCAAACCAAATACAGAAACATTAGTAGTTTTTGCAAAACGCAAGAAGCTTATGCCAGTTTTCGTTCCTCTGCCAGTCCTATCTGTAACTTAACCTTTGGCTTTGCAGAGGTTTAAAGTGGCCATTTGCGAGCTAACAGGCAGTAGGCAGTTCTTCCCCTGAAAAAGCTGCCTGCAACTGCAGACTTATTTAAATGTGAATGTGTAGCTGATCTCCTGCATGCAAAATAAAGCAGGTGCTAAAATATTAAACTCTACCACTGTCCACTATTCATTGCATCCAACTGGTGCTGTCAGAAGCAAGCTGCTTGACTAACCAGGGCCTGTGATTTAGTATGACATCTCAACTCTAATTACTCCCTCCTCCTGATTCATTTTCTCAGCCTCAGATTTTCAAATTCAGATAGCCTGGACTCAAGGCGTTGTGGTGGGTATGGTTTTGTGCAAGAGAGCTAGAAATGCACTTGCATCTGAATGCAGAAGACAGTGAATCACCTTGGGGCTCCTGAAATGATTTGCTACAAAGCTAAGTCTTTCAAGGGGCAATTTAACCTGCTCTTGGGTGTCTTTGTGGTGTCCTGGCAGATTTGTCAAGTATCATGTACTAAGCATGGGTGTCACGCAGTTGGCTCCTACCCTAACTGTCCGCACTGGCCGCTGTCACCCACGTAGCCTCTCTGCTGCTCTGCCCCATCTGCCAGGCACAGATATGCCTTTTTCTGGCATGAAGGATCACAAAAGTGACGGCACTGGTATTATTCCCCCGTGCAGTGTTGCGTTCAGATTTGTGACAGGGGATGGATCAGGTCATGCGGCAGGGCAGCCCCAGACTTCCCTACTGCACATCTGGACCATAAGCAAACCACAGATAACAAATTGCAAAGAAAACCATCAGAAGCGTTTTGAATAAATATACTCTGCTGCAGGGTTAACCTGCCCATATAACTTACGTTTCGCCAAGAATAGTCCCCGACAGCCTATGAATCAACAGCACAGGCAATAAGCAACAACAGCATCTTTAAAGCTCTCTGCAAGCCGCTATTTTCTCTAGCAATATGTTTTTTTGTGTTGAAGAAAGCGAATATTTGTTGACCTTACTGAAATATTATGATCTTTTCTTTTGAAATTTGCCAGTGACATCAGAAATAACAGAGACTTCCTTTTTGGAAAGAAGAGGAGGAATAAACCCCCTACTTTATTCTATTTCTTCTTTATTTTTCAGAGAAGAAAGTCAAAACTTGAAAGTGTTTCACATCAAAATGAAAACAAAAATTTCCAGACTATTTAGAAATGCTCTACCATTTTTTTTCTACCTCCACACATTTTAGAAGGTTAAAATACAAACTCTAAAGGTATTCAGGGTTGATTTTGGCCAGCTAACTTGTATTAATTACATTTTGCCAACATTTTTAGGTTAGGTTGATTTCAGTGTTAGCAGTGCAGGAAGAGCATACCTTTTTCTTAGGAAAATACATCCCATAGACCATTAAAGCTGCCAGTTATTAAACGGAGAGGTGTGGGACCTAGAGAGTGTTTCCCCAAAGTCCACATTTCAGGTTATGTGACAGGAGCATGCCCCATGTCAGGTAATGTAATACGATGCAGGTGGCATGCAATTCCTGTGTAGGTTGATCATATGAAATACTTTCCTTGCTATCTGTGAGTTGTCAGTTCATTGCAAATGCCTCCTGATACCAAAGTATCTCATTTAACTTTCACAGTCCTCTTCCCAAGAACTACTGCCCAATGAAGCACTGAGCACCTGCCTTCTATTTCCTGAGTAAACGGACTGCCTTCCCTCCTGCTAGAGATATTTTTTGGTGCATGCAGCAAATTTCTCACCAAATAATAAAAAAAAAGTCATGAAGCTGCAATGGCAAAATCTGATATTAAAAATTTTATCTGTAGAGTGCAACAATCAGGTTTGCCCTTCTGCA
This sequence comes from Nipponia nippon, assembly GCF_047370975.1. Taxonomy (NCBI): domain Eukaryota; kingdom Metazoa; phylum Chordata; class Aves; order Pelecaniformes; family Threskiornithidae; genus Nipponia; species Nipponia nippon. The sequence goes on along the minus strand of NW_028262290.1, from coordinate 154,024,200 downwards.
GCTCCCAAGCAGCTCTGAACACCCTCCACTCAGTCTTTCTTTAGATAGAAGTGGGTCTTCTTTGTAACCCATAAATTATTATTTTGTTCAACTGTCACCACTGCCACATGCACTGGGCTTACTAAGACGTATATGCAAGATGGAGACTTTCTCAGAAAACAGTGAATTCCTCCTGGTATCAGCAACAATTCCTGTAAACAGGGACATTGAAAGCATCCGAAGCAAAGCTGGACAAATAAGGTGTGTATCATTTATCACTCATGATGGACACCTAAGCCTTCACAGCATTTTTCTGTGAAAATTTTCTTTGGTATTCCATGATCTCGATCCATGGATGGGTGATTTGCACACAATCTGCAAATTAATTGTCTCTAATAATAGTCCCAGTCTAGAAACAAAAAATAACATGTCAGCATTTCCCCAAAGCCAAGACTGCAGATTTCCAGTATTTCCTCTTCTATGTGGGACAACTCACAGGACGTTCTTTCTCCTTTTCTGTTCTTTTTTTTTTTTTCATTCTTTATTTCCTTATTTTCTTTCTCTGTAAGATCACTGGTCCTGTTTCCCATTGCAAAACACTGATTTTACAAACAAATACTGCCAGTAACTTCAGTTTGAATGGGCCAAATTTTCATTTGGGGTAAATAAAAATAATTCCTCTACATTGAATTAATTTGTTATCATTATTTAGGAAGTTCAATCTGCTACTTCTGAGGATTCAGTCAAGATAAGGGCCCTTTTCTGCTGTGCATTTTACAAATATACAACAATATATTGTTCCTGCTCCAGACTATTTATTGTCCAGATAGACAAAGGACAAGGCAAAAGCGAATAACGTACAAGGAAGTCAAAAAGAAAGAAAGAAAAAAAATGCCATCAGTTGTGGTTCTGGCTATTTATATTGTTTAGGAACACGATTGCATTTTTGTTAGCAGATTGGAATGTACAAGCTTCTCTCTTGGTGTTTAGTCCTATTAAGGAAAGTAAGAGAGACATCTACACCCATTTTCTGCTACATATTTATTTTGTGAAATGGCTTGTGAAAGAAAATGCTGACTGTTTTTTCTAGCTCTGAAGTCTTTTCATAGTGTGTGGGGGAAAGAACAGACACTGAAATTTAATGTTGCTGTTGCATTTACCACTACCTTTAGATCTCAAACTATAGCACCATTTTAAACCTTGGGCAGTGAGTTGGGGCTGGGCAGTTTTATACAGCCTTCTCCCTGGTGTTAGTCCTCGGATCCAGTTTCTGGATGCCTCTGATGTACACTCACCAGCCCCTGGTCCCCATGGGAGGAATGGGGCTGTGGCTGTTTGCAGCAGCTGAGGTGCTGTGGCTTCGGCATGGGGTGTGGGGATAGTGCGTGGCTGTGAAAACCCCAGAGGAAGAGAAACCGTCTTTCTCAGACAAGGCAGAGGTCTCCTGGGTGACCCTTGATGGCTCTGCCACTCTGTTGTGAATCATATGAGAGCTCACAAGATACTTTGCACTTCCATTTCTGGCTGGAAATACTGGAGGAGAAAGCTACTTTTTCCTTTTCTTGCTCCAAAATCTATCTGTAATATACATCAGAGATGTGCCCTGGTGTATGAAACCAGGACTGACTTAAGATCAAATCTAAAAACAAAAAACTGGAGTTCTGTTCATTGTAAGCTGCCTGTTCTTTGTTACTGTGTGCCAGCCTGTAGGTACATAAGCTTGATTAAAGACCATAATACAAATAAGTTAAAAATTTCTATTTCTTTTTTTTCAACACTGTCATACGATATAATTATATGGTTTCTAGAGGGTACTTAAAAATGAATTATAGGGTGTTTTCTTCACATTCTTGGTCACAAGTGAACTACTAAGCTTAGTATTGCCTTCTGTAAATACCATTCAAAATAATCATGAAACATCCTATAATTCAATTATAAATAATCTCTGAGAACCATAAAATGATATATTCTAGGCTGGTGACATGAACAGATGTATTCACCATCCTGACTGTAAAATGAAACCTAAAACAAACCCAGCATTTTTGCTTTCTTTTGATCTGTACTGTGCCTCTGTGCATGAAAAATACAATGGAGCCTATACAGCCTGTAACGCTCTCCTTGGAATTAGTCCTTCTCAGAAAAACAAAGTTAAAATCAAAACAAAATAAAAAAATCAGTATGTTTCCCATTAAAAAAATAAATTATAAGGGCCTTTACTCAGCAGTGGTTGAGATATAGATACACAGGAAGAATTAACAGCCATTACAAGAAAAAATGCATTTTTCTGACAGTTATTACAAAAATCATGATGTTGTTACATTTTTAAGGAAGGTGTTTTACTCTTACTTATATATTAACTTCTGAGGACTCCCCATCTTGATGGTAGGTGCAAGAAGCCCTCTTTGCACTACCAAATGGTAAAATAGCGTTTTAGAATAAATGAAAATTGGGCAAATCAGTGGAGCAAACCTAACTTGGGGAGAAGGACTGTTCTTCAACAGATGACCAAAAGCTCGATAAATTTGTGCTTAACGCAGACATCTTTTATCAAATTCTGCCCTAAAAGGCAAGATAAGAAATCATAGACAGCAGAGTAAACAGACATTGAAAATACAAAGACATTGTTGTTGCTGTTGTTTATCTCAATGTTTGAGGTGCTCAGATGAAAAAAGACATGCAGTATTTAGATCACACAGGACCAGGACAGGGATAAAATTTTATACTGTAAAGCAAAGTTTAGAAAGGAGCTGATTAGTAGCAGCCAGGATTGCAGCAGGTTAATGGTGGTGAGGAAAATTAAACAAGGTGGAAAGCTATATTTTGGCAGAGTCCCCCCATTACATGGTGTGGAGCACACACAATACTAACACCCAGGCTTTGCCCCTTGCAGCCTCACCTCCACCATAGCCTGAGGCTCCTACAACTGTGAGCCTGAGCTTGTGGGCATCTACTGGGAGACTGCTCCTGAGTGTGAGCCTCACAAGGATGGGTGGCCATGCAGGGGTCAGGGATGAAGCCATCTGACACTACTTGTGTCATCAGAGCAGAACAGAGTTGTACACATTTTGATAAGATGTGGAAAAAGATGAGTTGATTAAGCACAGGACAACATGCTGGGCTTGATTCCTAAAAAGCCTGGGTGAAGCCTCACAAATGTGTCACTTGGGTGTCACTGTGGTACCCAACACCACTTTCTGTTTTTTAGCTCTATCTCCAAGTGGAAGGAATAAAATTGATGATCTTCTCCTTGCATCTTTGATAAATAAGTGCTACTGTTTTCCTGAAAGCACCTGTTTCTTTCCTACGTCTCTTCTTGGGAGATTTTTTAAATAATTTTTTGCCTGAGAAGCAGCTGAATTCCAGATCCCAGGTCACCCCCCATCTGTTTGCAGAAAACAAGCTAGTTAATTTTGGGAATGCTAAAAAAGAGTTCTAAAAAGCCTCTTTCACATTGATGCTCCCCAACACTGGAAGGCAAGGCATATGGGGGAGCAGCAGTTGGTGGAACAATTTTATTTGTGGTATGAGAAACTGGATAAAAGTGTTCTTGTGAGGACACTTGATAAATGTTAAAGGCAGATTCGATGATCACCTTTTCCCTCTTGGGCTATTATTACCTACATATTGTGCAGCTGGTACTGACTACCAGTAATATGTGTTTAGCTATTTTAATATTCACTTTTGGAATAGGGTGGCAGAGACTCCCCATTTTGTGGTTTGTAGCTCTGTAGGTGTTTGCAACTTTGCAGCTTTTCATCTGCAAGCAAACTCATGCTTACTTCTGGGCACAGTGTTGCCAGGAAGACACAGATAAGCTGAAGGGAGCTTGGAGAAAAAGAACAAAAGTTATTGTGAGGCTGGAAGGAGTGATATATAAAAGAGATAAGTATGCACAACTTGACTAAACAATGAGTAATTGCTAGGGCATAATAACAATTCTGAAAGGAGTCTTAATTGATTTATCTGAAGAATGCTCAAGGCTTCTTTTAAGATGCTTTACCATTAGAATTATTTATCTGTCTAGGTTAAGGATACAATTGAAGACTTCTGTCCTCATTCAGTGGTTGAAATTAGGGAAAACTAAACACGTACAGAACCATAAGCATCACAGGGTTATTCAGATGCCAGTGGCTCTTAAAATAGTCTTGCCTGAATAGTCCTGTGTGTCACCAGAGGAAGCTAATGGGTGTTCTAGAGCCTCAGATGGTGATAAACAAAGACATTAAATGATAATGGTTACAGGAGTCTTAACAGTGAATTAGTCTAATCCAATACACAGAACGACATGGCCTGTGAATTGCTGTATACTGAGGAGCACCAGCCATGAATTCTGGGTAAGGTGGCTAGTATAAAACATGCAATGAAACTTTTTAAATGTGGGGAGAAAGGATATGGTATTCCTTCCAAAAAGTTAAAAATATTAGTTCATAATACTCAGATGGTATAAAATGTCATAGCTGCATTGACTTCAGCGGCACTGTGTTGATTTGCATTAGCTGAAGTTCTGTCCCTAAATTCTTTAAGAAAACCCAGAATGAAACTATAATGAATTTATTTTTGGAAGGACACCATCTGGTGTTTTATTGCTAGCTGACAAGAAGTAGGAAAGGATAGTCTGACTGCTGGTTGCAAGAGCAGTGCAGCATTTTCTTGTAACAAGGGCTAGTGAGGATGTGGTTAACCAAATATCTCTTTTTAACAGGTCCCCTCACAATCATCTACAAGCTAGAGATGAGCTCAAACCAAATCCAGTGACCTGGATATCATAAATTGTCTCTCTTTAAAAGTGGTGTAAACTAGGAATAATGGCACAATTCTGTCACGCTTCAGAAGCAAATTAACCCCCTGTCTAGATCTCTATTGCACCTAACCAATCATCTCCATTAAATGGCTACAATATTTCTGTTGATTATAAAGCTGGCTCTCAATATAAGCTAAGCCACCTTTCAGGATTCATAACCCAGTGTAAAACTGAGGAACCTGAATCCTTGCCTGGATGTTGATTTCATTGCATTCTCTGATTCTCTTCATTTTTTTTCCATGACTCTTCTTCTACACTATAAATATTTTTCCAGTTGTTCCAGCACATAGGGTCTAGAGAATAAGTCTTACGAGGAGCGGCTGAGGGAGCTGGGGTTGTTTAGTCTGGAGAAGAGGAGGCTGAGGGGAGATCTTATTGCTCTCTACAACTACCTGAAAGGAGGTTGTAGCGAGGTGGGGGTCGGTCTCTTCTCCCTAGTAACAAGTGATAGGACAAGAGGAAATGGCCTCAAGCTGCACCAGGGGAAATTTAGGTTGGATATTAGGAAAAACTTCTTCACCAAAAAGGTAGTCAGGCTTTGGAACAGGCTGCCCAGGGCAGTGGTTGAGTCTCCATCCCTGGAGGTATTTAAAAGAAGGGTAGACGTGGTGCTTGAGGACATGATTTAGTGGTGGACTTGGCAGTGCTGGGTTAACGGTTGAACTCGATGATCTTAAGGGACTTTCCCAACCTTAACGATTCTATGATTCTACTGTAGAACTATCCCTCATACCACATTACACCACAAGCAAGGTAAAGGTAGTTTTTCTGCAATGCTGTTGATTAATTTTGGGAAAAGAATATTTAAGATGTGATTTTAATTTTTTAAATATTGTAACTGTCAGATACACCTCTTTTTGATTCCTGTTCAATGATAATTTTAGCAGAGCCTTTAGGTAGAGACATCAGATAAAGGGACAGCAGAACCCTTCTGAGAAAGATTAAATGATGGTGCTCCGAGAGGCAGCCAGTTTGTTCTTCAGGCAACAGCCAGCTACAAAGCAAGTGCCAAAATAGTGTCTGAGGAGATAAGCATGAGTGTGAGATATTTAGTAAGGGAGAGCTAAGAAAACAAAATGATTGTTTTATTTGCCTATCTTTATCATGAAATGCAGACATGAGTGAGTGGTGAGACTACAACAGAAAGTGAGGGCACAACTTCTCTTATGGAAATGCACATGTTAGAGGGTCAGCAAAAGAACCTTTATTTCAAGGCATTTGTATTAATTTCTGTGATTAGTAAGCACCAGTTTTAGGATGTAGTAAGAATAAAAGCCACTGTGGGAGCTGATCTGAAGTCTCCTCATTTGCTTGTGAAGTACCTGTTTACCTGACGAGGCAAGCATGGTGCTATTGTCCAGCAGCAAGTTTGGGTAGCTGATCTTTGTGCTGCTGGAGCCCATCTCCGCTCATCCCAGGCTGCAGTTTGGTGCAAGAGCCCTCAGTGAGGGCCAGCAGCAGGGAGCAACCATGTTGAGGTCTGAGCTGTGACATAGTGGCTATGTCACACTGGATTTGCTGACCTCTGTGGAACTGTTCTCAGCTGAGATTGGGGAGGGGGATGTGGGGGTCTGAGCTGGATTTGAAGGCATTTGCTCTGCAAGAGCCCCTGAAATCATGGCTACCTCAGCTGACTACAAGTACTGCTATGACAAAGTAGATGCTTTTCTTTCCACTAGACACTGGTCTTAGGCTGTTTGGAGTTAAATTGTGATCAGTTGCCAAAGAAATGCCAGACCACAGGATTTATACACAGTCAGGGGACTGTGTATAACTTCTGGTTTCTAAGGAACAGTACATAAGGATAATCCCATAGCTTCAGCATTAAGACAGCTAATACTTTTATTACCTTTACTTCTATTAATGCTGCTTGGAAAATATAATGTTAATATATAACTGTAATTACAGTAGGTCTGCAATTATAAATAAGGCCATAAATTTTTCCTCTTTGTCAGATTCAAGAATACAGAAAGCAATGTTCTTGCCCTTCTGTATTAGTGTACTTAAAAGGAGATAGTCCTGATGGAAAGCAGCCACACAGAGACTGAAGTGAATAAAGTAGACAGAGCCTCGTGTGCCTCCCAATGTCATATGAATCCAAAATTCACAGCCAAAAAACAGAGGACACAAAGAACATCTTTCTAATGGCAGACACAGAGAGATCGAAGCTCATCTCTCTGTGTGAACACTGAAACAGGAGCTGTGGGCAAGCGCAGCTGGGAGGCACTTAAGGTGGTTGCTTGTCAGGCTATGATTACAGCCTGACTCCTTCACGTGGCTGTGGTCCTAGCTCATGAGCCCTGCTGAAACCAGGGTGTATCAGCTTGGGCACCACACAGCGCCAACAAACTGAAGTCAAACTGGAAAATGAGCTGGTAAGAACACATTGCGCTGATCTGTGTTAGTAGATTAACTGGTTCAAGTTTCCACTGCTCTCCACTCCACTCACTTCTGTGCACACATCCCCATTTAAATAGCAAGTTAATTAAATAATTGATGTGCTTTCGAGTCTCCATAGAATGCCATAGAATTCCTGTGTGTCCTTGGGCAATTTGTTTCCCCTTTCTGGCCTTCAGTTCACCATTTACAAAAGAACTGTGCAGCCAGAGCTCAATTAACAGAGATAATGGAGAGGTGGGATAACCCAGAGAAAGTGAAAATATGGATAATTGAAGACGTGCTGCAACAACTGTACAATGAGAGGATGGAGACATGAAAGATCCGATGTTGACAATGTTGACTGTGGAGTGCAGGGAACCCTGAACTGACCTGGACCTGAGGCGTTCAGTCTACCCTGCACACTCCTGCCTAAACACAGCTACTCTGGTGCATGCTTACACAGATCTACCCCGGTGTTCCTGCACCCCCTGCACAGGTAATCTGTCATGTGGATAAACAACCTAGGGATACTGTGCTGAAGGGTGTTATAAAGTACTCAAATACACATAAATAATGGATAATATCTTTCTGTACTGAGCAGTATTGTGATTGAGATGGCTCAATATGTGATGCTTAACCTTGAGTGATAAAATGTTCTTGTGCTGCAAAGTACCTTATGAGAAGCAGTAGATGCAGCAAATAAGGCAGACCTCTTCCTCCAATCTTTTAAATTTTTTTTAATATATTGAACATTGGGTTTTGTGAAGGAGCCTGAAGGTACCTAAATTAAGTCCAGTTAGACACTAAGTGTAGTCTTTCTCCATGCAAGAGTGATGACCTGTAACAGAAAGAGTTCCCTACATGTGCTTTTTTTTACTTTGCATTTGAGTACATATGTAAGTCACAGCCTTTGCAACAAAGGCAAAAGTGGGATATACTGTCAACCCTGGATAAATCGTTGAAGTAAAAACATTTTCCAAGCATTTGGTGATTTAGGAGCTTATATATAACTTCAGTCTGGGATTTATGGTCATACATCATTATATATTATATGCACATAACAAAAACGTTATCCAAAAGCCAAAGTCAGAGAAAGAATGGGTGATTAAGAGAGAGAATTCCCAGTGTCCTGGACTATGATTAGGCTGGGGGGAGTGCTGCTGTGAGAATTAAATTCACAACAAAAGTAACTCAGTTTTATCTCTTCTGAGTAATTCAGTACATTCTCACTTTGCCGTTACAGCTAGCTGTAACTTCTTTTTCACTATAATTTATTCAAATATCCCAAAGGGTCAGATAAGAAAATTGCACTTGCTTTCTTGGAACCAATAATGAAGATGGGGTCAGTCAATGCAAAACAATAAGGAATTTTACCAACAAATATTCTGCCTATCAAAACAATGGCTGTCTCTAAATGGTGTTTTTAACCTTTCCTTCCAAAACTGGAGAATCTGGACCACATCCATGTTTATAGGCTTTCTCTTACAGATGTAACGCATCTGCTTAGCCTCCTCATTCAGCCTGACAGTCTGATTTGCTGTGGAACATTCTTCTTTCCTTCTTTGAAACACAGGGCACAATCCCACAGACATACTAGAAACCCCCTGATTCATAGCTGGACAGTTCCTAAACTCCCAAACATTATTCTGAAACTCCAGGTTCTTGGCCTCTTTGGTGACAAGGTGACAGAATAGCATGGAAAGGAAGCTTAGCAAAGACATTTCCAAATTGGTTTGAGTCTGCCTGCAGTCTTAAACCAAACAAGACTTAGAGATTTTTGAAAACAAAAGTTCCTAATGTCTTATCTTACCCTTACTGTGATATCAGGAAACCTCGCTTTTCAGGTCAGGTGAATCCTCCAGCAAGTTCTCTTTATGTATCAGTGTCTCCTTACGCAGCACAGCACCCTGCTCTTAAGCCACTTTTGTCCACTGTGCTTGCACTCATATAGACAGTGACTTCAGCCTAGATCAGATCTTTCCCAGATCCTTCCCATACTCCCTATTAGCATCTCTATAGAAAGAATATTTTTCTACAAGGGTGGACAAGCAAGGAAGAGGTGGTCAAAAGCTCTTTTCATGCCTTCTCAGTGTTGACCTTCAATGAGGCTTCAAGAATCTTCCCTGCGTAGAGCAGCTGCCTTAGCTGAATTCAGTACAAAATGTTAATTCAGTATAGAGACATGCCAGTCTGTCAGAGCAGTCGGATCAGTACTAGTGGAAGGGAAGGAATGAGGAGTCTGATTTGTATTCTACTCTGCTGCAAGCTGCTTTTCCAATTGCACCATCTCCTATTTCTGATACCTCTTACAAGAACAGAATCAGGGCATTCCAGCTGAAGTTAGTAGTCACTTGATATGAAATCTCTACCAAATCTACTGTTTCCAGTGGATTCTGGATTCTCACTTTTCCAAATCAATCTCACTGTGTGGAAATTCTTGTTTGGTGTCAGTGGGTCTGGCCTGTGAAAATCACATAAGAGAGAAGGGTTACGCAAGTGTAAGCACCCTGTTAACTTCTTTAATTCTGCTTCTTTGTACTTGTGACTATTGCAAAAAGCATATAGCCCAATGGAAGAAACATAATGTGAAAATACATTATCAACTATACAAATGAGATTCAGTATGGAAGCAGTTCCTTGGCACTGGGAAAATACAATTGTTCTTTCTACATCTTAATGTTTCAATAGGAGAAAGAATAGAATGATCTAAAGTAAAACAACTGATTAAAAAGTATCCTTCATTTGACTTTTTTCAAGGTGCACTACCATCATACTGTCATGTGATGGTGATCTTTGATTTTCTTTTCATGATGTTTTATTTGACACAGTTGATGAAAAAAAAATCCATATTTATTGAATATCGCACTGCAGTTGATTCTGATGTCAAGCCGAAGCCATCATCTCAAATTTCGTCTCCCTAAGTGTAAATGCCCATAAACAATGTTTGATGTTTAAATCTTCAGACTCAATTTGATTTTGCAAATCAAGAAAAACCCTTGGGTGCTACTGGATTCAGTTAAAAAAGAATGGGCTTTCTTGTCCACTTTAGAAAAAAAAAATGTGGAAAAGAGATTACCGTGAGCTTCCACCCAAGGATGGAAATATTCCTTAGCTTTCCTTGCAGAAATAGTAGTTGAGCACCTCAGAGAACTCTCAGCACTAATGAATAAATTCCAGGGATGGTTTTATATCAGAGGAGTACCCAAACAGTGATGCATGATTCCCAGGTGGCTTTCCAGCAGTCATCTGCAACACAATGACTGTGTCATTCGATTAGCAGTAGGACAGCAATGGCTGAGGAAGGGACGAGCTGGCAGGTGGTGCTGTCGCTGAAATTTCAGGGTTGCTCTGGGATTCCTGATCATATTCACGCTGTACAAACTGAAAGCAGTGAAACCTCCAGCAAATTCTTGTCATCACCTTCTTGAGATTTTCTCTCCAAGCTCTTCCTTCCCTTGTCTTGCAGTTCTTGGTGAGATGAGGATTTTATCAGCTCATTTAGTAAGAGAAATTTGTCAACCCTGATATGATAGTATAACTCCCATGTTATGGATGCAGAAACCAGAGAGAAATTAAATGGCTTGCCTAAAATCAAACAGTCAGTGGCAGAATCAGGAAGCAAAATAAAGATGGGGGCACCTATCAGGCTGAAGTCTCAGAAATCTTTATCCTTCACTGTAAATGGCATATCATCTTTCCCGTCCTTTAAATTGAGTTTTCTCACAATGCTTTTTCCCAGACATCCATCTATTAATTTTCAGTAACGTGACTGTGGGTCCTTGGAAAATACAGGAAGGTCCTGGAGGAGAGAGATGACATGTTGACGTGTAAGCTCACCTTATACAGTATCCTAAGGATAGATGCCATTCACCACAATCTTAGCAACACAATACTGACACTTTAAATTTTCCCCCCATCAAACCATTCTATTTGTTATCATTCATGCAATCAATGTCTTTTACCAGGTCTGTGCTTTCAGTGTTATTAGCTCTTCTCAGGTCTCGAGTTTGTTAAAAGACTGGGGGAATAAATATAATTCATGGTATTGACTGCAGATAACTTGGCCGTACTGTGTATAATTATGTTATGATTATCTTAATAATTAATGGGTCCATCTATGTCCAATAATAGCATCACTAAGAATCTTCATGATCAGACAGTCATGTTGTCTGCTTGCCCTCACGTATGACACATAACAATTAGTGCTTGGAACAGCAAGGGTCAAATCTTCAGTTTTTGTAAACTGGCGTCATTTCACTGAGTAACTGTAAATAAAACCCCAAAACCAATTATTCTCATTTGCATAAGGGTAAATCAAGTCTATGCTCTGTGTAGCTGGCTTAACATGCTTGGCTAAATGCTGACCTTGCTTGCAGCAAATTAAGCTAGGAACAGCTTCACTATGGAGGAAGTTACAGGAACAACTCTTATAGAAGTACAGTGTAAATGATGAAGAGGGGAGAACAAGGAAGAAAAAGACAAGCAAGACAATATAATTTGCTCAACAAGACAATATAATTTGCTCAACAAGCCTGTGGCAAAATCAGGAATGGAAAACAAAGGACAGATTGGCACTGAATGAGAACGGCCATGGCTCGCTTCACAAAGAGGTTGTGATCTTGCTCTGCTTCACCATGAACAATCTTAAGAATTGATCTTGCAAATATCTATAGCAAGCACAGGCCTTACTACCGCACATCTGTCAGTTGTATTATTGTTATTACTGCTAATTATTAGCAGTAAGCTAAGAATTATTTGAGAAATTAGGTGGAAAAGCCTAAATATCAATGAATTGTAAAGGAAAAAAGGATTAAAAGATTTGAGGGGAAAAAACATTACTGGATAGCAGCATCTGTACAATTTGAGATAAACTTATCGTGGGCATTTTGCATTATTTTGATATATTTTTCTAATTTTTTACATGCACATGTTATTCTTTTCCTATATTAGATATTTGGTGATAAACCACTGAATGTGCGAATGTCAAACTTGCAATCATGGACCAAATCAGTGTAGAGCCTAATACCTGTTCTGACACTGGACAGTTGCTTCAGAGATGTACAACCAATGCCTAAAGACAGAGTACACAGAAACATAAAACAAGGGAATCCAGAGAGGATAAGAGGAAAGGCCATTAGACAATACCCCACACAAGTCAATTCCTCCATTTCTGAGAAAGTGCTATCACAGAAATGTTATTGTTCCCATTTAGGACTCGCTTATTGCTTGCACTTAGGACTAATTCAGCAAATCACTGACATGCATTAAGTCGATGGGGTTTAAATATAAGTTTGAGAGTTTTTCTGATTTAAGTCTTTATGCTCTTCTAAATTATTGTGGAATTCCAATACTGGAGTACAGAGGAAATCCATCAACATAATGGACAGCAGAACTGGACTGAACACAGAACAAAACCCAGTAATCTTGAAACCAACAAATGAGAAAAGAAAAATATCTACTATGGATAGAGAGCAAGAAGATTTCTGAACCCAAGAAATAACCCTCAGAGAATGGAAATGCAGTCCCAGTGATCTCCCTGGACAGACATCTAAACAAGGGCAACCAAATTATGGCATAAAATTTATAAAATAGTTTAAAGAGCAAAAGGACTTAAAGAACAAATCAGAAAAGCTAATCTAAATATATATATTTTTAAAGGATAAACCATGAAACTGTGAGGAAGTTAAGGAGCAATTAAGGAGGAAAAAATATATATATAAGAAAGAACCTAAGTGGATTCTTGGCACTGGTTTCCTTTTACTCCAAAGGATGCCTGCACGTAACACGCCTGCTCTTTCAGATAGTAATAATGAAGCACTCTCAGAGATTGTAGTGTCAACAAAAAATGCTGGAACAAGCTGATAGAACAAAGAGCAGCAAGTCATCAACACTGGAGTATAAGTGGAACCACAGAAAAATATTCAAGATAGTGGAAAAGACAGCACTGTTTAACAGGTTCTCCTTTCTGCCATTAATACAGGGATATTCAATTACAATGGTAGGCTAAAAACTCAGAATATTAAAAGCAAATCCTTTTTTTATCACAGCATCTAGCAAAGATTAGGCATTTTCAGAGATGTTATTATCACACATTTGCAACAGCTCTTCATACAGTCATACAATGGTCATAATGATCCTTTTTGACGTTAAAAATTACAGACAATGTTAGTGATATAAAACTTTGAAAGGATCTGATAGTGGCTATTGTTAGCAACAGGATATTGGACTAAGCAAAGCATTGCTCTGCCTTTTAGGACAATTCCTAAATGTTTAAATTATCACTTATCTTGTGTGTCATGTTGGTATTCTTAATGTCAACTATATACAAAAATAAAAAGTAATTCAGAAATAACAACATAATGTTGTAAAACCATAAAGAGCAAATAAGATTAGAAAAGCCATTTCCTTTACTGGGATTTGTGAGCTAAAGGTTAACTTCCAATTAGAGTTTAAAAGGAAGAACTTCTATTCTGCGTTGGTTGAGGCTTTTAGCAAATCACATTTATATGTGCAGAACATTTGTATATTTCCTAATAACTTTCCATTGCGTTAAAGGCTGTAAGCATGCCGCTAGAACTTGTATAGCCAATTTGAACGCAAGATATGCAGCGATAAGCTTTGTTAATATTGCATTATCAGATGCTATTTCTTTGCGATTGATTGCAATCATGTTACCGTTCAGTTGGCAGGTAAATCCTATTCGCCAACCTTGTGTCGCTATGTGTAAATAATATTCAGTAGAGGAAGATTAATTCCTGCATCACATTCACATAGTAGTAAAACAGCAATAATAGTATTGTATTAAAAATAACATAAAGGGAAAAGATAAATAGTGCAAAACAATAACCAACATATTTAAATAATAGCAGGCCCAGGGGATTAAGTAATACTTTGCATTTTTATAGTGCTTTCAATATAAGGATCTCAAAACACTTCGCAAACATTAGCAAAATAAGCCTCCCAACACTCTTTAGGTAGGGAAATATTATTATCCTCATTTTACAGATGAATAAGCTTCTTTATGAGGAAGATAAAGCCAAGTGAAGTTCCCAAAGCCACAAAGCATGTCAGAAGCAGAATTACTAAATAGGCTCCGTGCTTAGATTACCCACTGACAAAGACCTTGACAGATAGAACAGAATCCACGTATTCCCTTGAAAGCCAGGTCACGTGTCATGCAGTCACCATCTTAATGAGAATTACGAACATGAAAAAGCTAAATTTTCATTTCTGAAGTCAAAACTAGACTGTAGTAAGAACCTTCCATCACAATGCCTGCAAAGACTGTCCATGGAGTCTCAAGGCAGAGCTTTGCTCTTTGTATGCTTCACAGCCCATGTATCCCAGGGGTCCTAGCTTGAATTCACTAAAGGCTGGTCCCACACTGCCCACACTGCTTTAATCTGCCTCACATGAACCCAAATCCCTTTTCTGCCAGCCTGCAAAAATTTTTTTCCTGTTTTCAATTGATAAAAAATGTTTTTTGCTTGTCAACGATGCACATTTCAGAGTGGGTGCAAGCAGGCCATGAAGGAGATGGTTTTTTCTTCCTGTACATACCCTTCTCTTAACTGATCTGGTTATTACAGAAATGTATTTTACAGGTTTAACTACAGTATGATTCACTATGAAATTTGCATGATATCTGATCAAGTAAGCAAGATAGGAAGTAGGCAGTTCATGTCAGATATCAAGAGCCCAATTCTGGCAGAGCAGTTGTACAGGAAAATCTAGAGTTATCTTGGGTTTTCACAGCTGTAACAAAGTTCAGAACCTGACTGCTGGCATAAATAATGGAATAACATTGCTAAGAATGAAACAAAAAAAATCAGATCCAGTTTTACTTTTTTTTTGCAGGATGACAAAGTAAGAAGAGGCAGCTGGGGCAATTCCTTTGGGGTCTGCCAATTTCAGGGGCAAGACAACCTGTAGAAATTAAGAAATAACCCCCTTCTTTTCCACTTTTTTCTGATTGCTACAGATCCCACTGTCACTTCTGCTTAGTCACTCTCAGGGCAACAGAAGCTTCAGTAATGCCTCCAGAAGGAAGGGGGTATATATATATACATATATATATTTATACATACATATACACACACACACACATATGTATGTATCTACAGGAGACCTAAACTTTTCAGGCAGGGTCACAGCAGCTCTCATCCTCTTCTCTGATGGCAAGCTTCTACTCACCTTTCAGAGCAGGGCAAGTCTGCCCCTTCCATGAATAGTTGCAGAGGAACTCCTGAAAACCCTAGGAAATGTACTCATATCACCTGTTCCACCATGAGGAACTGGGTTTTTACAACAGATTTAAGCAAATCTAACAAACCTCATTAAAAAGAAATATCAAAAGAACAAACTGCTTTTCAGCTGGATCCATACCTGCTGCACAGTCATCAGTTATGGACAAAAGGGAACGCATGGCTGGGAGCAAAGATGGGGATGGGAACATCACTTTACAAAGCAGTCCGCAGTTATTTCATCATAAAATAACTGCAAAGCCACAGTCTCCATCTTTAAAGGGCTGTAAGACTTTTTCTCAGTCATTCATTCTCAATTTTTGATATTTAGGAAAATGCCCTACTTAGAGCTGTTTTCAGTACAGACATACCTGTATACCTCTGCAGGACTACTTCGGTGGCCTAGCTTCAAAATCCCTTGAGAATGTTTTTCCTTCCTCTGAATGAAATGAGGGACAAAGGCAATAATACATTTCTCATGACATAATGTTTTCATTAAGTAGCACAAATGTCAAACACTTGGTTCACCAACTATTTTTGACTCAAGCAGAAATATATTTACTCTGACAACAACAACAGAAGCCAATCTTTAAAAAACAGTGTGACAAAACAGATCTGTTGATACTGTACTATTTTTACAGAAGGAGACTTTTTTCAAATTATCAAAAAGTGTGCAATAGTCTCACACTGCAGAACACTAGGCATGGAAGAGCTTCCTAAATCAAAGTTCCTTGACAGAAATACTGTTTTGAATAATCCATTGTTTTCTTACAAAGTCACTACTTCCAGTAAGAAGCCCCCAAAACTGCAGTTTACAGTAGAAAGGAAGCAGGAGCTGTACCATCATTAGTGACTTACGTTCCTGCAACAGTGAAGAATTATATCATTAAATTTTCCATGTAAACCTGAATGAATAAATGAATACATGTATATATACAAACAAGCTCTGAGTCATGTTAAAGGAAGGAAATTGAGGAACCCTAAGTCTGATGATGAACAAAACGGTTTAAAGAAAATCTTCCTGTTGCATCTACTGATGCTCATTCAAACATGAAACATGTTTTCTTCTTGTTTAGTCACAAGGTTTGATACTGTTCATCAATGCCCACTGCAAGACCTCAGCAGGTGTGAGAGACTCAATTATCCAGTCCTACATGCTATAAAGTTTCTCCAAGGTCAGGGATAGAAAATACTGTTGAGATCACCAGGGAACTAGTGTAAGAAGCTCTCTAACATGAAGAAGCAATCTGTAATCCCAGGAAACTGTCGTATCCATTTCAGATCTAGCAGGAAAGTATTGGGATTAAGAAGTCAGAAGGGGGTTTCTAAATGGAGGGAGAGCAGCTGGATCCAGCTTTTCAGGGAAAATTGTTTCTAAATGGGGATTCCTAATGTTCCACAGTGAACGTACCTCTGCCCTCAGCATGCCACAAGCTCGACACGACTCCAGCTGTTGATGGTACCATGACCCCAGCTCACAGCTGGACATGGAGTGCAAACAAACAAACCAAAAAAATGAGAAATGTTATTCTAGAGGCTTGTCCGGAGTTTACTGAATTTAGTGAAAAGAGGACCAGGTAACTGGTTGTAAAAACTATAGCTCAATACTGCTAGTGGAACAGAAGGAATGGAAAAAAAAGAAGGTGAAAAGAGTAAGAAAGAAAAGTGTTTAGACTAGAACCACTTGTTCAGTCACCCTGAATTCCAGAACCAAGCATGGTTTAGTGTCTTCTATTACCACTAAAATATAAAAATATGTAGGAGTACGCATATATATACACACATATAGATGATCGATAGATAGATAGATAGATAGATAGACAGACAGACAGACAGACCAATAAAAAATGAAAAATTTTATGAATTTGTAGTCAAGAACAAATACAATTTGCCAGATTAGGAGTGGACCTTCACTACAAAGAGCTTCACCTAAGCCCCCCAGAAATATAGTTTCAAGAGATCGATGAAGTTGGTTTTTTCCTTTTGCTTTTTTAATTTATTAGTGCTTTAGGTGTATGTGTTGAGTATGTGGCTTATTTTCAAGACAGAAAACATTTCCCTAACTTGTTTCGGAAGAATGGCTGTCTGAAAATGCCTGGCTCTAACAAAGATGGGGAAAAGGATGTTGGACCATCTGTTTACACGTTGTTTGTGCTTATTTTGCACCTGCAAAAAGAACTCGGTTCCCACGCTTGCCCAGAAAAGAACCAGCCCATAAACAAACGACAGTTAGGCTTATATGTGGAAGAGTTAAAAAATGACCTAAAGTTTCCCTGTATCCTTAGGAGACTAACCAACATCAGCCCAACAGCCAATGAACTGCAATGATTTCAGATACTGGAGGAAACCCCTAGCTGCATCTAGACCACATCACTGTTAAACAGGTATCAAGTCAATAACCAGAAATCACCACTGTGTACAAATACAGAGCATTTAATCTAGAAATTAATTAGTTTCACCAAGCAAGTGTGGTCTGAGGAAAAGATGCACTTAGGGACAATCACCCAGGGTGAACTGGTAAAGCTTCACTGACCCAGGCAGAACTTTTTCCGTTTACAATAGTGAAGTTTCTGATCTAGTTACCCAGTCAAAACTCCAGTACTTGCTTCACCCAGAGTCTGTTCAGTCATTTTGGCATTCACAGGAGCTAACAGTGGGGGAAGGGGCAGTATTTATGAGCCACCTGAATTATAGCGGGAGGCTGATATAGTTATAGGAGATCTGAGTCTTCCACAAAGCCAGCACAACTTGCTAAGAAACATTTATGAAAGGCCATTTGTCGTGTATGAAAGAGAAACATTTGAAGACTGTCAGTGTTGTGTTCACATGGCCACAAGGGCAGGGAGATGTATGGCTTTTAGGCCTTACCTTGACTGTAGGAACTCCTAAATAACACTGAGTCTCATCGATTTTGGCTTTTTAATGGCGCAGTATTTCATATGATCAAATTCAGAAAATGCTCTTGTCATTTTTTGTTGGACCAAGTCTCATGCTCTACATATGTACAGATGTTTTGCTGGGGTATTTGGCTAGTTTCTGCCAAGAAGTGATAAAACTGACTGGTGCAAGCTAACCTGTCTTAGAAGCAGCTGCATAAAATCTCAAACCTTGTCTTTTTTGCTTAAAAGGTATAGGGTTATTAGCTGTAGGCAATTAATATATTTGGACTAATTGGAGGTAAAATAAGACACTGAATAGAAGACATGTTAGGATCACTGTGGTGTAAGCTATGTACAATCAAGACATGATCACCAACCTTATGTATTTTACCTTGCAGTAAAACTACACTGTCTTGTGTTTAGTGCGGCACCTCTTGGCAACAAAACTCAGGCCTTGGAGGAAAAAACTGACACCACCACAGACAAAAAACCTGCCGTATCTAGACTATTTGTGAATTAATTAGAATATTAAGTAATGATGGAATTTAACAACTTAAATGTCAAATATCCCAGGGCTCCCTCCCCCAAGCATCTGATGTGTACATCCATCTCTAATACCGTTTCATTGTTTCAGCCTCCAAGAAAAACAGGATGCAATATGCCTTCTGTCTGTGATAAAGTTTCCTAATACAGTACAGTAATGCAATTTGTTTTCATACAGCATCCTGCATATAAAATATTACATAACCCTTTACGAGAAGATAATGCATTACAGACTCAGGCACATTACTGACTTGCAGGAAGAAATTGAAGGATAATGTTGTGGGAAGGGATGGAGGAAACAGGAGCTGAGGTACAAAAGTAGTTAAAAAAGAAAGTAGTAAACATGTAAGTATTCTTCTTGTGCCCTTATTATCTGCATGAGTCTAGCTTTAGCATAGGGCAGGTCAGCATTGTTGCAAATGCTGTGCAACACAAAATGTTACGTACACATAGGAAAGGATGGTTCTTATCCCGTGGGTTTATGCTTTGAATAGATAAGCAGGATGACAAGGTGAGTCACAGAAGTATCATGTGACTTTCCCAAGATCAAACAGGAGCTTGTGGTTCAAGTGAGAAATGAACATGAATGTCAAAAGTTCCAGATGGTGCATCTTCAAAAAAAAAAAATGCTTTCCATGATAGATGGACCAAAACTGCAGAACCAAACATTTTATCAGCTTTGGAGAGACTCACCTTGGATTCAGATTGCTGCAGCTTGGAGCCACCTCTGAGTGCTGCCATGCAAAGGCCTAAAGCAGATGGAGAAAGAAAGCCTTTGTGCAAACTTCAGACTAAAGTAGGGAGATTTCAGATTTGAAAAACAAAATTACTTGCAGGAGCATTTGCTTATTATTTGGACCTCTGGAGTGAGAGTTATTCCTGATTCCTTTGCAGGAAATATGAGTGAACCAAAGCTGAGGCTGTGGCTAATCTGAAAGTAGACAGGTGGGATTGTGAGCAGAATGTGAGGTGAAGCACGTCTTTGGGGGATTGTAAGGAAAGGAGAGAAAATACGCACTCACTCCAAATGAGGGGAAGGATATTTAGTGTTGGCACCTCTGATCAAAGCAATTTATATTTATAAAGCATAATTATAAAACCTCAAAATCCCACCATTTCAGTTTAAGAGACAACAAATGGAAACTCTCACAAACCTTGCCCAGAGGGCTCAATACTACTTTGAGCCCTGAAAATGTGTAAATAACTTCTAGAGAAAAGGAGTTCCAAGGGAATTTGAACTCTTCATTGAAACTATTGTCCTTCCCACCATTCCGAATTCAGCCTGAGGAGAAAAACAGTTAGGAATATAAAGGATGGGAAAAATACAGGGCTGCATACAACTACAGTGTGATTGGCTTCACTACCATATGGATACACAAGCCACTGAACATATGTATACCAATGGGGGAGAGGAGGAGATCTTAGACACACTGTCCTCCTCCTGTAAATCCATCCCTTCAGTGTGGTCTTTTTTTCAGGAGCTCAAGGTCTTCTGGAAACCAGGATGATTACAGCTGGGTTTGTGCCATGGCTTCCTGTGTCACCTTGGACAATATACCTAGGTGTGTTCAAGAGGATGGAAGCAGGCAAAGAGGAGCTCCTCTGACTGTGCTCTGAGCCTGTGGACATGAGCCAGCTCCCACCTGGGACCCATATGCCCAAATGTTCCCATGCTGACAGACATCCTCTGCTTCAGGAGTATTCAGATATTACTGTGTCTCTCTCACTCCTCCAGTGGAAGTCACTGCCCCAGTAGTAAGCTGGATAGGCACAGATGCATACCTGTGTCTCGGCCACTCCAGCTCACATTTCCATATCTTAGTATATGCCTACCTTCGGTGAGGTTGAAGATAAGATTCTGAACTGTGAAATGGAGCAGCTGATGCATGAGCACATCTGCTGAGCCAGATGTAGGGGCAGTAATCTCTGGTAGAAGTGTAAAGCAGACAGCTGGTGGCAGTAAAGTTTGAAGAGGCCACAACTAGATTCACCCAAGAAAGACTGTCAAAATCCTAATTAGCTCACTCACAATGAACTAATGCAGCAATAAGGCTTCTGCACCACAGCTGATTCTGGCTGCACCCATCTGTGTAAACATGTATAAATCTCTCTTTCATTTTCCCCCATCTGTGAAATGGGAACATATCATATTTTTTTTAATATTTTCTCTCTCTACAATTTTAGCTCTTCAGGACTGGGCTCTCACTTATTGTAGCCTTGCTCATTACTATAACAGTGGGAGAGATACTTAATAGCTGTCATAGCTGGGCATTCTCATTGGATTCAAAGGCAAAACTGACATTGACTTTAATGGGAATCAGAAAGGACATTCAGAAAACCATGAATTACTCAGTTTATTAGAACTATGTGAATTGTTAATATGATAATGATTCAAAGCACTGTAAGATTGGGACAGTTTTCAAAGGTGCAGATTTACCCAAGCCTAATCTCTGGATGTTTGTAGATGTCTTATGTGCTTATGAAACTCCAAGCAGTTCTCGTACTCTTAGGATAGAAGTATACATAGCACAGCCTGCACTTTAAAGAAATCATAGCTTGCAGAGTCTTATGAACATTAACCCTTGACCCCTTTCTCATGATCCCTCCCACTGTTTTTTCCTCCTCTCTGTCTTCAGAAGTCAAAGATAAGTAGTGAAAAAGGATAAAAGTGTGAACAAAAGCTGAAAAAGAACATCAGAGTTTTGCTGACTTTCTGTACAGCTGCTGCTGTTTGAGGTAGGGTTAGGGCAAGGTTTGGGAGTGAGGAAAAGAGACATCACAGGACTGCAGCTGGAAAGGAGATGCCAAAGCAAAGGGTGGGGAGCAAAGGGAATGTGGTTACAATAATTTTTTGGTGTGGATACTGCCTGCGAGGTCTTGGGCATAGGTATTACTGTTAGGTTGAGGCTTAAATTTATCATTTAGAGAAAGATGGAGCCATGAGCTCCCATTGGAGTGTGAGTGAAAAGTTGGCTGCCAAAACAAAATTATAGGACAACAGGACAATTTTTCCATGAGGCCTTTTTGGTCTCAGCAGTAGTTTCTTGGGCTTTTCTGAAGCTCAGGTTAAGGTTAGGTTTACTTTTAAGGTTAAGGTTAAGAGAAAAAAAGAGCCTAGAGCTCCAGTTGGAGGGAGATGGCAAAGGGCCTGCCAAAAGAAAGTTTAGGCTGTAAAGGCTGAGAGACTTGGCTGGGAGACTTTTTTGATGCGGGCAATGACCACATGACCCCATCCAAGGCTCAGCTTACTTTTATACTTATTACTAGTGTTAAGGATGAAAGAAAGAGAGGACTTGTTCCTGCAGTTAGAATGGGGCTGAGAAGGGACTTCAGAGAGAAGGAATAGGCTGCAAAAAGAACTTGTGTGGAAAAAAAAATTCATCTGGACATATGTTTGAGGACCCAGTCTAATGCCCAGTATCTACTTGGGGTTAGTGGTAGGGTAAGAGTTAGGGTGGGGGAAAGAGAATCATAGAATAATAGAATCATAGAATGTCCTGAGTTGGAAGGGACTCACAAGGATCACCGAGTCCAACTCCTGTCCCTGCATAGGACAACCCCAAAATTCACACCATATGTCTGAGGGGGTTGTCCAAATGCTTCTTATATATTGTCAGGCTTGGCACCGTGACTGTCTCCTGGGGGAGCTTGTTCCAGTGCTCCAGCACCCTCTGGGTGAAGAACCTTTTCCTAATGTCCAACCTAAACCTCCCCTGGCATATCTTCCTGCCATTCCCTCGGGTCCTATCATTGGTCATCAGGGAGAAGAGATCAGCGCCTGCCCCTCCTTCTTCCCTTGTGAGGAAGCTGTAGACTGTGATGTGGTCTCCCCTCAGTCTCCTCTTCTCCAGGCTGAACAGACCAAGTGACTTCAGCCGCTCCTCGTGTGGCTTCCCCTCTAAACCGGTTCTTCGCCATCTTCGTGGCTCTCTTCTAGACACTCTTTAGTAGTTTTGTATCCTTTTTGTACTGGGGTGCCCAAAACTGCACACAGTACTCAAGATGAGGCCACACCAGTGCAGAGTAGAGTGGGACAATCACCTCCCTCGACTGGCTAGCAATGCAGCGCTTAATGCACCCCAGGACATGGTTGGCCCTCTTGGCTGCCAGGGCACACTGTTGGCTCATGTTCAGCTTGCTGTCGACCAGAACCCCCTCTCCGTGAGGCTGCTTGCCAGGCTCTCATTCTCCAGTCTGTATGTATATCCAGGGTTGCCACGTCCCAGGTGCAAAATCCGGCACTTGCCCTTGTTAAACTTCATACGGTTGGTGATTGCCCAGCTCTCTAATTTGTTCAGATTTCTCTGCAGGACCTCTCCGCCCTCGAGAGTGTCAATGGCTCCTCCCAATTTTGTGTCATTGGCAAACTTTGATAACAAACCTTCAAGTCCTGCATCCAAGTCATTTATGAAGATATTAAAGAGCACTGGCCCCAAAATGGATCCCTGCAGAACCCTGCTAGTGACTGGTCGCCAGCCTGATGTAACCACATTTACTATAACCCTTTGAGCTTGACCCATCAGCCAATTGCTCACCCTTGCATTATGTGTTTATCCAGCTGTATGGTGGACATTTTGCCCAGGAGGATACTGTGAGAGACAGTATCAAAAGCTTTACTGAAATCCAAAAAGATTACATTGACCAGGCTTCCCTTGGTCAACTAGGTGGGTAACCTTGTCATAGAAAGAAATTAAGTCTGTTAAGCAGGACTTTCCCCTTGTGAACCCACGCTGGCTGGGGCCAATGTCTGCGTTGTCTTTCAGGTGTTTTTCAATAACTCCCAGAATAATCTTCTCCATAATTTTGCCAGGCACAGAGGTGAGACTGACAGGCAAGAGAGAACTAAAAAATACAATTGTCATGGGATTGGAAAGGGGTTGCCAAAATAAAGGGTAGGATGAAGAGAGAGCTCTTCTGTGAGAATTTTTTTGGGTAGATCCTGGCTGGGAAGCTTTGTGTAAGGCTCAGCCTATAGTTAGGGTTAGAGTTAAGGTTACTGCTAGATTTGAGAGAAAGACAGCTCTAGCTGGAGTGTGTCTTCAAAATGACTGCCAAAGGAAAACATAGGCTGCAAGGAGAGCTCTTTTGCAAGAAATTTCTGGTTAGGTGTACTGTTAGCGTTAGGGTTAGGGTTGACAAAAAGAAAGAGCCTAAAGCAGCAGTGTTAGGCAGACTAGAAAGGAGATAGCAGAGGGAACGGTGGAGTACAGAGAGAACTTGTTTGTGAGAATGTCTTGGTGTGGCCATCAGCTTCGAGTCAGGTCGAAGACTCAGAGTAGAGTGAGCTGAGAGCTGCAGATGGATGGGGGCTGGAAAGGGTTTGTCAAGGAGAGGTTGTGGTGCAAAGACAACTTGACTGTGAGAACTTTTTCATCATGACACTGGCTAGGGACCCTTGTTTTAGGCTCAGCCTCTAGCTAAAGTTCAGTTTAGGTTAGAGAAAGACATCTATTATACCATGAAGAAGCAAGAATAATTGCTTCATGGAAACTAGCTTTTCCTTCTAAGTTTGAGATAGATAATTATATTGATGTAATATTTTAATGGATCAAAAGTTATCTTAAAAAGTAAGGGAAATGTGGATTTATTACTAGCATCATCAGATCTTCTAGGCCATGGGATGCTATCCTTTCTCCTACAAGTCCAAGTCACTTACCCCTGTATTTTGCAGAGAATTAACCTTAGAATAAACACTTAAGATTTTCTTTTTCTCTTTTTTTCTGCAAGTGTTACTATTCTAAAACAGAAAGTGGAAAAATCTTTCATAGCTCCTTATATCAATTAGTGAAGAAATAAAGAGTTTTGGACAATATTTTATGACTCCCACGTAGTAAAGAAAAACAGCAATCCCTGACCTGATTCAGCAAAGGGGAATGCCCTGGAACCCACTGCCATTTATGGATAGTTAAAAGTGAATTTTATATACTTGTTAAAGATCTGTTTAGAGATGAGTGATAGGAAATCCAAAAATAATCCACTCCACTCTAATACAGATTAATCAAAGAAGTCTAGGCTTGCTTACATTCATCACTCAGCCTTTTTTTTTTTTTTCCCTCACATAGCATCTGAGGACTGAAAAAAATCACTCTTTTAACACCCTGTGAGGTAGATTGGCATTTCATTCCTTTTATGAAAGAAAGCAGAGGCTAGGAGGAAGCCAAGATACTTGTGGTTAAAAGGCTTCAAAGCACATGCTTCCAATCCAGTTTCTAATTTCAAACCTTTCTTAGATGTGGTCTGGGACTTTCAACTATTTGTTTCACTGTTCGGTTTCACAGTTTTCCTTGCTGGAAGATTAGACAGCAACCTTACTAACAGCCTAGCGGTATTATGAGGCAACATTAAAGTATGAAGCACAGTAGGTAGTACCAGGATGGTGAGTGCTCAGTGTGGGTATGGAACAGGTTGGTGATGGAAATGGGAATGGACTGACCTCCTAGTATCGCTATTGCAGGACCATTTTCACAAAACAGGATTAGACTCCAACATGTCTGGAAGGATGTTTCTGACAGAGAGGTAGTCTCTCTTTAATCAAAAATTTCTACGTTGGCAGGACAGTCTGCCTTAAATTAATATCTGCTCTTTATTTCACAGTTACACCTTTTTCCTACTTTGAATGCAGCCCTGAGCTCATGCTCTGGTTCAGCTCATTTCAGGACACACAGGGTGAAACACCTGCAGGGTGGAAGGGCTGGTACAGAGGTTTTTCTGTTGCGCTGCCATGCAGTCGTCATTGGGCTGACAAGTCACCTTCCTGGAGGGGTTCTGATGGATGTTATGTGCCACAGAAGCCAATAAGATGTACAGGTGGTCTAAGCTTGGACTGTCTCAAAAAAGCCATACTGAGCAAAAGGTGAGTAAGGTTTTCCTCACTAAGTACTGTTGAATTTTCAGGTTATTGGGCCACCTGCATGAACACGTAATGATTCTGCAACAGCACTGAGCACAGTAACTTCAGCTGTCCCAGCAGTCCCCAGTCGTATTTACTCTAGGATGTTGTAGCAGTTATGAACAGAACACACAAGCACTGACAATGATCCTTTTTTACTCAGTACAGTCCAGCATCAAAACTGATCACCCAAGCAGTTCTGATCAGATAATTAATTTTCTGTTGCAATGCCTGCATCCTGGGGCAGAATTAAAGTTACCATGTTTCTCTTACTTGGTTCTAATCACTATGTTTACTCTGTAATATTTATTTATATTTGTATCATTTATACATTATTTTACTTGTATAGCCAGCTGTTTTACAGTCAAGGACCTCGTCACAATGAGATATAAATCCATGCTGCTGGCCCCTGGGAAAACTGGTAAATTAAACTATGTGTGCATAGACTTTAAAATGCTGAAATTTATTATACCTTCCCTTCCCACTGATAAAGGACAATGGGTTTTACTTGCTGAATACTTACTTATGAAAGGCCACTGTTTATTAATACCTCCCTGTATAAATATTAACATAGCAAACCCATAGGAAAAATATGTGAGGGGTCATCTTTAAATTGTGAAAAGTCAGGCTATTCAGCACAAATGTCCGTGCTTCATTCTGTCTGGAGACTTAAACAGCCTCATCACCATAGTATCTGGAAGGTGCACACAAGTGTGACATGATTAGCATCTGTCATGTGTAGGTCTTTCTATTCCTTCTGCACTCCCTGGGGAAAACTGCAAGGTTTTTTTTAAAATATAAGATACGTACACTGTTCTGTATGTTTATATTAGCAAAGGCAAGGTCAAAGATATGTACTTTACTCCCATCTTTCACTCACCTCATTTTAAAAGATATGAATACAGAAAGCAGTGTTATCTGTGCCAGATATATATGTTCAGATACTTTGGCATATTTCTTTAATTGTTCCTGTTAAGGATGTGAATAGGGACTGAATAGAAAGTGGTTCAAATGGCTTTTATTTCTTAACATGCTGAATATGGCTCTCTTCTCATTTCATCTCCTTTTCATGGTACTTAAAAGAATAGTAAAGATTTCTGTGGAAAGAAATAAATGTTTCCATAGTCTATGGGTCATTGGTATAATAATAAATGTAATGGTTCCCACACAGCCATTATAGGCTGTTGTGTCAATGCATATTATTAGACACCTTTTGTCTGTGAGTTATTGACTTGATAGATTGCAACAGCTCTTTTGAACATTTTCTCACTTGAAGCAAAACCAGCAAAATTGCCTCAGGTCTCCTTTAGAGGAGGCACTAAACCTAGGATTCTCCTGTCCCTTTCAGTTTTATGTGAAATTAAAGATTTGATGACACTTGCTAAACGTATTTGAGGATGACCCTGTCACCCTGGACAGTGTTTTTCACTTCGTGTCTCTCCTTGCCCCACGGAAGGGACCAAACCTTTGCTGTTGGAGCAAGGCTGTCCTTGGCTGTTTCCATGACTACTCCCTTGGCTGAGGGAGGGATGCAGGGACGGATGCCAGGATTTAAGGAAATAAATATTCTCCCACCTTCATTCACTCTCTGTCGAAGTGTTGCCGCCTGGCGTGAAGGACACCCCCAGGCTCACAGAGCAAAAGCAGCTACAAGATGTGCTCCCTCCCTTTTCCCAACTCACCAGCTACAGGCACACTGGGACCTTTATAATCTTTCTATTCCTAATTTAATAATAATAAAAAAATCTATTCTTATTCAGGCAGGGGATATTTGGTTTTGAGCCTTACTGTTCTCCATCAGGGAAAAAATTTTGCACTGGGAAAAAAACGACATTTGCAGAAAATCTCGGTGAGGATCCACAGCACAGGTACTACAACCCTGAGGACTCCTTAGTCCTGGTAATTTGTAAGAGCTTTGTGACTAAAACAATTTAACCACAACCCATAACCTACCAACATTTCAGTGCAGAGGGTACATTTGCACCCCAGAAGCTGCCATTGTTCCCATAATCCTGCCAAGGAGAGGACTCATAGTGAATGAATCGACCTTGGGCTGTGCTGTCATCTACAACTCAGCACAGGTCTCCTCAGTCCTCCATATTCAGCTCTGCCTCTGTCCTGCTTTTCCTCATAGTGTGGCTTTTCCATGATACTAGAGGTAGTGGTGATGCTACGAAGGTTACCAAGCCCCTTGCTCCAAACAGCAAGGAGAGAATATGGAAATCTGTGCCTGGCCAGAGTGTGATGCAGATAATGCATTTTCACCACCTATTAGGGAGTGCCTGGGTAGCACTTTAGAGACCAGCTTTAATTGATTTTTTGGCCAGCCTGAGCAATGCAGGAGAAATATCTCTATGGGGTAGTTTCTGTTGCTCATTTCAATTGCTTGAAGAATTCTGCATTGGGTTGTTTCTGAATGCCGGATAAACATGAAGTGTCTGTCGTCTTCCCTCTCTCCTCATGCCCCTGCTAATGCATTCTGGCCTTTTGCTGTGCATTCTCTTTGTGCCCTTTGTTTTCTGAGACAAGTAGGCCAAAGCTGTCTGCAGTATTCAAAATGATGGTATCACGGATTTGTATAAGGACATATTTTCCTTATTATCCTCTTTTTCTTTTCTCAGCCAGTCAACCATTGTACTTTCCTATGTTCAATATGAAGTGAGCAGACATCTTCATTGAGCTGTCCAAGGAGACGGAATTCTTCTTCCTGAAAGGGCATGACTAATTCGGAGCCAGTCACTATGCTGAAGACACTAAACACACCTCTCTCACGGTGCATTACTGTTTACCTTGCCCTTGCCAAGACTTTGATTTTTCTCTGTCAGAAATGGAAAGCCAGTATTCAAATGAGAAACTGGGGAAACAACGGTCAAGAGATGAGTGTTAAGTGGTTACATCATGCTCACTGTCTACCATGCAAGTCCTACGTGTAAACCACTCAGAAGGGGAAGGAGGTGGGGAGGGGAATGCACTGCCTATTCATAAAATAGAGAGTGAGTTCAATGGATCAGATGCCCTCCCACTTGTCCTGTCTTATACGCTCTTTGGGTTGCTATCAGCTTTTCTCTTCCACACACCATGTCAGTGGTAGCTTATCCCTGATGACATTTCACAGTCTGCACTTTCACGCTCCTTTCCCCCCTTCACTATAAAAAGCTCCCTGTAAATTTATGCAAAGACTTTATCATTCACTGAGTCTTAAAACTGAAAGGAATCTCCCTGCAGGTCATCAAATCCAGGCTCCTTTTAGCTTTGGCATATTACACACTGCCTTTCATAAGCTGCGCAAAATCCATAGTGTTACTAATGTGTACTTTTGCTCCCATGGCTCTTATCAGAAGGCTGTTTTTGCAGTTTCACACCTGTGAACAGGTAAGAAACCTTCCTGCTGCCTATCCGTGTTCAGTCTCAGCCTGGCGATAGGCAGACCTGCACACCTGGTTGCCTTTCAATTTCCCTGCCAACATGACAGCAGGAAGACATTCAGACGTGTTTAAGGAGCTGATGACGCCTCTATGCCTGTGTCTAATGCCAGGTCTTTCTAATATTTTGATATAGGTAGCTTTAGGGGTCATCAGTAAACCAGCAGCAGAGCTAGAAACTGATATTTCTGAGCCATGGTACAGTGCTTTGCCCAGTTGTACCTGTCTATAAAAGGCTTACAAAGTAAGACATAGTCTTGACCTCTAGGAATAAGTATGAAATAAATAATAGTAATTCTACACTCTAAATTTCAAGGAGTGTAGCACTTAGGGAGTGTAAGGGAGTGCAGTGGTCTATATTACCACTGTGCTGTCAGGGCATTGTGGATATTTCCTGTTTGAAACCTTCCCAGGCTCCTTGTGCTCCTCGGGCAGCTCAGCAATGAAGGGACAGAGTCTGTGCCATCATATATACTTGATGTCTTGCTATACAAAGGATCTGTGATTTTTCTATGCCTTTTTCCAGCCAGGGACAGGTGGAGGTGAGGGACAGACTGAAATCAGAGTTCCCTAACATTTAAAAAGGTCAGAGGGAGAGAGAAGGAAGGATAAAATAAGGAGAGGAAATAAGAATAATTAATGCCTAATGCAGTTCCCTTTCCAAAGACCAGGCAGCAAGGGCAGCTATGACAGCTGTAACATTTCCATTTCCTCCTGCTCTAAGTAGTGCCACTGGGGCAAGTGAAGGACAGCAGTGGTCCTGGAAACACTGCGGCATGTAAATTCAGTTAGAATGACTGCAAGAAAAAACAGCAGTGAGCTACAAGGGCAACGAGTGAGATGTCACAGGCAGCCAGCATAGACACAAAGAGGCAGCAGATTTTTGTGCATGATATTTTTGAGCTGGCATTTCCAGTCACATTTCCCATATGAATAAAGTGGTAGGATGTGCTGAGAAGCAAAAGACTGCAAGAAGGAAGCAGAAAGCAACCTGTCGACTGTGCAAGGACTGAAAAACAAAGTTGCAGACTCCTGCCACCACCTTTACCACTGCTAAACGCTATTGTAAGTCTGTCACTGAAATGGCTCTCTCCCTTTTCCCCACTCCCTGACCAGCTCAAGAGAAACAAAACAGTGCTTTGGGCAGGGGTGTAACCTTAGTCGGGGGAATGAAAAAAGCAGAAGTGGATTGACCTACTGTGACTTAGCTAACTGTCTCACATGCTTGTTTCCAGCATAACTCTTAGTTCCCTTTACAGATATTGGATAAATCTAGGCCCCCAAGACAGAGAAAGTAAACACCCCCTACAGAAACTCATTTCTTTCCAGTAACTATGAAGAAAGTCTGCAATGGGTATCTCAGACTTTCATGTTCAATTTTTAAACATTTGGTATTTAAGGAAGAGGAGTCTGACCCCATAAACAAAAAGTATGGAAGCCATCCACTCCTTGGATTGCCACAGCTGAAACACAGCTCCTTTGCCATGTTCCCAATCCCGCCCACAATGAATAGTGACTTTTGAGAGGAATACGATAGCAAAGAAAACAAGCAGGAAAGTCATATGTCAGGCCAGCTGAACCTTATCACTGAAGTAACCACAGGGTATAAAGCAGTTCTGCAGGAAAAAAAACAAGGCAGAATTCATGTGTGCATCACATGCACTGCAGGAAGAAGGAAGGAAGGAAAGAAAAGAAGAAGGAAAGAAAAGAAGAAAGAAAGAAAGAAAGAAGAAAGAAAGAAAGAAAGAAAGAAAGAAAGGAAGGATGGAAAGACAGAAAGAGAAAGAAAGAAAGAAAGAAAGAAAGAAAGAAAGAAAGAAAGAAAGAAAGAAAGAAAGAAAGAAAAGAAAAAGAAAGAAAGAAAGAAAGAAAGAAAGAAAGAAAGAAAGAAAAAGAAAGAAAGAAAGAAAAGAAAGATAGAAAAAGAGAAAGAATAAAGAAAAAGAGAACGAAAGAAAGAAAGAGAGAAAGAAAGACAGAAAGAAAAAGATAAAGAATAAAGAAAAAGAGAAAGCAAGCAAGCAAGCAAGCAAGCAAGCAAGCAAGCAAGAAAGAAAGAGAGAAAGAAAGAAAGAAAGAAAGAGGGAAGGAAAGGAAAGAAAGAAAGAAGGAAAAACTACATGTTTTAATACAGGTATCCACCTTCTCTCTACATTTTGGGTCTTATTCTCCACAGCATAGTGCACTGTGTGTTCAGTTACACTTGAGCTATGGGAGATCCTGAATAAGGACTTGTGAAATCTGGATTCACTCCCTGTCTCTAAAAGAGATTTGCTGGGTGACCTTGAACACACTGGGTGATCTTGTCTCTGCGCCTCAGTTTCTCTCCAAGAATGGTGAAGTGTGTTCTGATATAAACACTATAAAAATTTTGAATATTGCTTGCATCTTTCTGTAGTGATAGTATTCTGCACCCTGTATATACTCATAAGAATAAATAAGTAACCAGTTACATGGTTCAAAAGTTCCTACTACACATTACTCATTGTGAAATATTTTAATGGCCTCAAACAGCATGAAAAAAGGGCTCAAATCTCCGCAACAATCATCTTTATAACCAGGTCTTCTCCTTGGATATCTTTTACCAAAAATATCTTCAGATTCTTCTGTGAACACTTTCAGAAATTCCTTATAAAAGACTGAGGAAAGGAAGACAAATATGTGGTCAATATGCCCTTAATCTCAAGAAAGTAGTAGAAACACCTCAAACAAAAGCATATCTGCTTTGCTTCCTTGAAGCAAAACACTCAAGGAGGTGAACAAAGGCAAAGATGAGCCATGACACCCTTCTTCTCGAGTTCTCACTGCAACAGCTGAAATTCCATGAATCATCCCATCAATCACCATAAAGCAGACAACACAGTCACTCTGAATGCCAGCATTCGGCATCCACACAACGCAAGCAAAGGGCAAAAACCCAAACTGATTACAGAAGCAGACCAAGAAGTAAAACAGAACTTGGCTTTGTGATTGCACGTCAGCCCTCTAAAGCTTCAAATTAGGGAGAAAACAACAATTAAAAAAAAATGAGGAAACAGGCAGCAACAGCCAAGCTGGAAATTCCTTCACTGTTACAATGCCACTCAAGACCCTAATGTGTAGATATCCACTAATGAAAAAGCTTGTGGATTGCTTAGATCCAAATAGGGGAAATGACTGATTTCCTCTCCCCTTCCTCCAAAATATGCAGTGTATAGGACTGTAGCATCCTGGTTCTTGACTGAAATTCCCAGAAACAGAGCAGTATATAAATAAAAGGCCTGATGGTTTCCCCACAATCTGAGGGCTATCCATGCAGAAGTTACCTGTGTCATAGCATCAATTCCTATGAGGATTTGGCTTGATCCTTTTTTCTTTAGCTTTAGAGCCCAGCAGGGGAAACACAAACCCATAATGAAAAAAAAAGCCCCACACCCCCCAAAGAAAGAAAAAAAAAAGCTAAAGCCTCTTTTACCTCACACATGATCTCTCCTGAGCTTGAATATTATTCCCATAAGGAGCCATGGTTGGGGGCAAGGTTCCAGTACATACACTCTGAATGGGAAAAAGCATCTGTAGAGCAGTTCTTCAGACAACCGTGAGCTGCCACTGCTCACACGGATGCTGCAGCACCAAGGATTCAAAAATGGAGAAACAGGAATCACATGTGATCTGCTGAAAGGTCGCCAAGGAAGATGTAGGGGGTTTGTAGGGGTCTGAAGAGCACTCAGAGAGCAGGAGGAAAACTTAATTATGGATTTTCCTGCATTGTAGGGTTAGCAAGATGGGGTTTCTGCTGAGGGATTGGTGCTACCCAAGTTGAGTTTAGACTGCCAGAAGTCAGAGAATTAGTGTTAATTTATTCAAAAGGAGAGGAAAAACAGGGCCGAGGGCTATAGACCCTTCCCCATATGGAAGGTTCATTGAGAGGATATATCAAATGTAAGTGGGTGGGATAGTGAAGTAAAAAGCAGATTATCCCCCTTGTGAAAAGGAGATAAATCAAAATTCCTTGGAATTGGGATATGTGTGACTCAGTAAAGCATTTAGGAATTTTAAGGACCAGTGTCTCCGGTCTGATATAAAATTAGCTCAAATTAGATAATGACTGCTTACCTTAACATAAAATAAAGAGGCCATAGTAATAATAGATCTTTAATTAGGTTTATTTTTCTAAACAGCTGCATTAAACCTAGTGTAGGAAATACTGTTTTCTTTCCTGTTAAAACCAACAAGCTGTAAATTTGTCATTCTAATTCTAAGCATATGCACAAGTATTCTAAGAAGCAAATCTTAACAGCTTGTTATCACAAAGTTGCTCTGACTTAGTAGGAGCAAATGAAGGCAAGTTATCAGAGTTTTCTTTTCAGAGCCACAGATCCTTCTTCTCCAAATCCTCAAATATGTTGGTTTCCTTATACACAAAGTATATCTCGCTCACATACACATTTGGAAGCCATACCCCTTGACTGCGTGCCCACCTTACACAATACTTAACAGATCTTATTGGGTAACTAAACAATTACATCATGCATATTCTACAGTGCCATTACATGCAATGCTGTCAAATATTAACTTGTCAAATGCCCTACAAAACATAGCTTCACAGATGTCTTTCAAGGACACTTGCTGCTACAACTTCCTTATTATCTACTTTACAAACCTTTCCAACACAACTCATTAATTCATTACAAAGTTAACTGCTCTTGCTACTTCATTAACTGAAACAACATGATTTTTCTTGTGTTTTAATAGAATATTTAATTTAATAATTTCATACAATTTATTTCATTCATAATCCCAGACACAAATACTCCTATATCTGTTACCAAATCTAAAATATTTTCAGCAAGGCTGATCAAAATTATTTTCTGTTTGTACAGTCTTTATTGTAAAAAGCTTTATTATAAGCAACAAATATTTTAGGATAGTCAATGTAGGAATAATACTTGACCTACAACAGTTTGCAGAGGAAAACATCAGAGGAGAAAGTGGATTAGAGAGATTTGGCTCTGCTGCATGGGGTCTTGTTGCTAAATTCATCAGATGTTTTAGAGAGAGCCTACCCTTATTTTCCTGCAAGAAAACATTAAGGCAAACCTTTCTCCTTTGTGTTTGTAATATGAGATACTCTGCTGGTAGTGTTCATTTTATAGACAATATAAACCTAAGGATATCTGAAATCAGTGAAGTTTCATGTGCAGTGAACAGAACTAATATCATATGAAGTTCTTGGGTTTTTGCCCAGAGTTCTTCAGGTATGTGGTAACCCTAGGAATCAACATCAGCAATAAAACTTCATGATGTAAAACTCAAGGGAATATATCCTCTGTTGCTGTAAGCTGGCAAAGCTCCATTTAAATCACTACAACAAGAGAAAATTTGACCCAGGGAGTAGCAGTAACATACAATAACCCTCTGCAAGGATTCCTAGAAAAAGATTTCTATTAAAAGAATTCACAAAATAAGAAGCAAAGTTTCATTTCAACCTCAGAAAAAAAGTTTGAAAAATGAAAACCCTCTCAAAGTTAATCCTGCAGAGAACATATTTGATCTCTGTGGCTAAGGTGGACTTGACCTATACATTTATGGCCTAAGAGCGGGAAATTTAAAACTGAAGCAGGGAGAATGGCAATCATAGTACATTTCTGGGGGCTATTAGTACATTCCCTTGACAGCTTACACCAGCACTGTGTTTATGGGGACCTTGGAGCTGCTTAAATGCTCTTCCCACTCCTGTTCAAAGGATTGCTTTTAAAAGTACTCTTTAAGCTGGTAATTTATACTGTAAAGAGGGATTCAAGGCCAAAAATGCATCCACAGAATAAGAACTTGAAGCAATAATGTTATCTGACCCCTTGGTTGCCACCATTAGATGCTGTTGTTTAATGCACAGTGAGTGCTTTATTTTGGGCTGGTTTGGCATTCAGCAAAGAACATTTACAACAGTTATTAACCCCGTGTTCTACACTTCCACTGCAGTAAATATTTTTGCTAGATATTCTATAATGGTAATGATACATTGTGGATGTAAATTTTTGTTGGGAGCTGACCTCTTACTCGATTAAACAAGTGGTTGGAGGTTATTTGCATGTGCTGTTCCAAGATCATCTTCCTCTTCTAATTCTGTGTGAAAGATTGCTTCCTCTCCTCCAGTGAAGGATATTAGAGAGCAGATAATTCAGATTCAAGGTCAGCGTCCTTCAAAGCAAGTAGCCTGAGCTATTGCAAGTAATCCTATGACATGCAAGGGAATTGCCCAATATGAGTAAGATTGCAAAATCAGGTCATGCCTGAACTGATGATGTTGGGAAACATGAGGTATTTCCTTCCCTTAAATGACCTTGTGGGATGTTACACGCCCAACCTTAGCCAAGAATGCAACTGGGGAACTAGCATCAATTTTCAAAACTAGGCTCCCACTTAATGGTACAGACTGTGGAAAATACCACTACTTGCAGGCAGGATTAATTACTCTAAATAAAGGAACTGTCTAGTTACTGTTCATGCCAAACAACATGACATACTCACCTGTGAATTTTCCCAGCGCAGGAGAAACACAGTGGTTAGAGTAACTCTTTCCTGCATTGCATGAGAATGTGAAAATGAGTCATGGAGCAAACCTACTGAGAACTTCGATTAAAAAAAACAAAACAAAACAAAAACCACAGTACATTCCACGAATGGTGATATATTAAATGCGACACAAACTTTATTAGAACCTAGTATAACCTGAGGGCTGTAATCTCAGTTTAGGTGAACTGGCTGAGCTATACTGAATATGCATCAATCCTTTGAGGTTTGCAGTATTCAGTTTAATTAAAACAAAATATTTTTGTAAGACAGTCCATCAGGTGCTCATCATACTGCTCCAAACTGCAGAACTCAGGGTCAGAGCTGTACACTTTGTATATATACAACAAATTCCAGGCCAGTCTGTATTCCTAATTTCTCAAATCGTATCCTTTAAAATTTGCTAATCCAGCTGTGAAACCTACTGGATTACTTTTATCTCTATTCATGCCCCATCTCGGTGCTCCATGTTTTGTCATATCTGGTGGGATTTTTGCAGTGACTGTTTCCAGCAAGGATAGCTCTGTTCTGTCCAGCAGAGCCCAGGTACAGGTCCCCGCAGCTAGCACTGAATCAGTTGCAGCATAAGCTTGTCTCCATGATGCCTCTCATGAGCTGCTTAGCTTAGTTTCTACGACTCAAATACTTCTTGGTAATACAACAGTGTGCAAAAAGCTAACTCAGAGATCTTTCACACAGCACAACAAATAGACACAGCCTGAATGTGGAGGCAGTGTTTGATGGCAGGCTTCTGGCTCAGGTATGCCTCTCTCCCTCCAAGAGGGAGGCTCATCCTATGCTACCAGAACCACATTACTTAGATTTTCCTCACAAATCTGAAGTCAGATTATTAATAAATCTACTGCATCTCTCAAATGGCAAAGAACTTGTAGCCTACTTGTAACGCCTCCTTGCATATAGTCTAAAATGTTGAAGAGGTAAAAGGCTTACGCTTCTTTGTGTATATTTTGCAGTGCCAGGGAATTATGCTTTGCAACCAAATTGCAGCTATGCTGTGCACAAGCTGCCTGTGCACACCCTGAAACAAGGCAGCAAGGCTTGAAAGCAGCCTTGGATCAAGACGGTGACTACTACGCACCTTCTGCATTATTGGCCCGAGGCTTGCATAGAGAACAGGCCCTCGCTTTGGTGAGATCGGGACTTCTCCCTTTGTTATTTAGAATCCAGTCCAGCAGTTCCTCCATTGTACAATTCCCATGGCTCTCCATGACTAGTCCTTGCATTAATTGGCCCCAATCCCTCTGTATTCAAAACTTCCATCCTATTAAGACCTAGGCTTGCTGCTTTCTTGCTGAAGTCCTGATTTTGCAACCTCTTTACATGTGGCATTCCCACTGAATTTGATGCAGATAAACCTGCACTGTCTAGTTGTTTCTCAGGCCCTGCAGAAAGCACAGCTAGATATACAAAACATATTCACAGAGGAAATGGTCTTTTTTTTAAAAAAAGTCATCACATGTCTACGCTATCAGTGCTGAGTCAGAAAGTTTCTCACAGGTGCAAAAAATGTGTCATAATAATGGTTTAGTTACTTTAAAATCCACGTAGCAGGAGTGTTAGTATAACACATTTTTTTACTGAGACAACTGAGACTGCAAACCTGATTTTTCATTGAGGAGGGGAGCAAAGAAGGGCAAAAAAAGGAGAATGGCATTTCATTAAATTAATATTGACTTAAATCAATAGTATGTCTTTGACTACAGAGGTTTTTTGAATGAAAGTTGCACACTGTATTTTAGTTATATTCCATTAGAGAAGTAGAAGAGCATTTTAGATTTGATTTTTTTAATATCACATCCCATTGTTTCAAGACTACAGCTCCAAATTTGATGCCTTTTGAAAGAATAGCATGAAATTATCTTAAAATGAAATATGAGTGTAATTACAAAGTGCTAAGCACTCTCCTAATGCACTTGTTGAATATACTATGCCAGTAGCATAAAATATGTCACAATTGATAAAATTTAAAACATGCTTCAGTAATTTCACTTAACTCTTAAGAGCAGGATAGAATAAAAGATCTTCTGTGCACCTTTCTCACTGCAGTTATAAATGTTTCATTGTTACTTTGGGAAACCAGATTCATCTTGAGTATTTTCATTTTCTTTGCATCAGCAATACTAGAGCAGATAGCGAATTTAGTGAAGTTAAAAATAAATGGTAATATTCTCAGATAGTGTAAATCAGCACTGAGATCAATACAATTATGTCACTTTACATTGGATTAAAATCTAAAGACATAGGTACTAAATCACAGCACCTCCTTGCCCAATTAGCTGCTCTGCCTGTGGACAGACAAGGTCACCATTCCTTCAGCTGTGTGATAAACTATTTGACTCCCCTTTGATTCCCTTTTGTTTTGCTCACTAATTTGAGAATAGAAACAATGCAATGATTTCCCTATAATAGCTTGTGAAGAAAAAAATTAATCTAAGCTTTCCTTTGTTGATACATGAGGGTAGTAGAGCAGCAAATAGCACAGCAGCTGAGCTGAGGGGTGAAAGGTTGGAGTTTTCTGGTCAGAAGCTGTTAATCAAGAGGAGCATTGCCAGGGCTCTCCTGCAAGGCACCCGCAAGAGCACTGGTTGGAAGGGAGAGCTGCCAGCGCTGCTCTCTAGCATATGATCTCTCTTGTCTCCATAGCATGACAGCCATTTCAGAGTTTTCAAACTTACAACAGTTTTTTCAATGAAGTCTAATGAGCCACCTTGGCCTGATTAAGGACATCTCACACACCTTACAGCTGGTGGTGCCATGTCCTCAAACCAGTGCCTGAATAGGAGCGCACTGAGGACCGTGAGCAAAACCTACATTTATACAGTGAACCTGAGCAAAGCAACATCTAGATTGGTTTACCAATTATTTCATTTGAGTTCTCTCCAATGTTTTCAAGAAGAATGTATTTCCAAAGAATACATTTAACAATGCAATAAACAAAAATATATATGGGCTCTTTAACATGACTATAAAAAGTCTTCACGACATGTAATTTTGTCTTTGATCACATCCAGGAAAAAGTTGTAGTGCCTATCCATTGTTCAGCCAGATAAAAACAGGATATTACTAGAAGACAGAGTCCATCTGAATACTCTGGAATTCTTCATAAATGCAAGTGCCATCAAATGTCATCAGCATCTTGCACACCAGGAAAACTGCAGAACTGTAGGAAAGTTCATGCTGGACTGGACCTCTGGAAATCATCTAGTCCAATCTCCTCCTGAAGGAGGTGCTAACTTCAAAATTAGATCAGGCTGCTCAGGGCATTTTCCAGCTCAGTTTTGAAAGTCTCTATGGGTGGAGATTCCCTGATTTCTTGGCAGCCAGTTCCAGTGCCTAACTATTCACATTGTGAATTTTTTTTCCTTTATTTTCATGAGAAATTGCATTCTCCTTCCAAAGTCAGAGAGCCTCTCAGAAGTGGAATCTAAAGCCGAAGATCTCCACTCCAACCTTCGAAGCGCAATGTTGGCCCTTAAGTTTCACCCACTTATTCCAGTATTACTGTCAAAATTTTATTTGTCCAAATCATCTCTTTCAGAAAAAGATTCAGTCTTTATCTGAAGACATCAAAGTTTCCCCTGCTCTCCTTGGCAAACCACTCCAACAGCTAATCATCCTCTTTCTTAAAATTGTATGTCTTCCCATTTGAATTTGTCTGATTCCCTTTTCTAACTACTGGTCTCTTTCATTTCTGCCACCTCTAAATTAAAAGGCCCTTCAGTTTTCAGCATTTGCCCATGCCCTGTGATGCTATGACTTAAAGGCATATTCTACAATACAGGAGTGGCTACATCTGCCTTTTAACCATGTGAATATAAAAGGCTTGAGAAAAATGAGCTCTGGAAACCAAGTGGTGATTTTTGAATTCTGTCTTATTCACCTGCAAGGTGTGAGAGAAATGATGAGGATTTTTTAGGTGCTGTAATCAAGTTTTCTTTCAGTGTGCTTTTTGTTAAATTAAACAGACTATCTTTGTGTCTCTCAGGGTAAGGCATCTATCTGCATTTTTCAATTGCTATTTTAACATATGGCTGCCAGAACTGTACAGGATCAGTTTTACTACACATCAAGGAAAAATTGTGTCCCTCCTCCCCCTCATTCCTGTTTATCAGCCAAGGATCATATAAGCCTCCTCTATTTTCTTTCTTTTTTTTCTTTTTTAGCACATTATTCCAGAGCTTATACTGAGTTCCTTGCAGACTATATGCCTATATCTTTTACTGGTTTCCACAGTATAATCCTTTGTTGCAAATATATGGTCTGCCATCTTTATTCCTAGAAATAAGCTGTTTCATTTGGTGTATTAAAATGCATATCTGTGAAAGGGAACTTCATCAATCTGTTCTTATTATTTACTATTCTTTCCAATGTTGTTCCATTCATATAATATTCAGCAACAGCTTTATATTTACTCCCAGATCATCAATTGAAATGTTAAACAGCACTGGACATAATACAGACACCTGTCAAACATGACTAGAGCATTCAATTATGATTCCCCATAGATGACTATTATTTGAGACCTGCCAGTTAATTAGTGGTTAACTCATTTAAGGCATGATTTATTTGAAATTAGAGTATCTTATGGAACTAAATCAAAGTATATATCCATGGGCCAAAATTACCATTGAATATCAGGTAGGAACAATCATACTAAAGACTAATAATGATGAGCTTATAAATATGTATAGCCGCATTATTATTATTATGGAGCATTTCATTCTGCTGCTCTGAGAGAAATCAGTTCCCTGCTTTACTTCCAGATGATTGACAGTTCAAGGGTCACACATTGGCCTGTTTCTCTTCCTAACGGAGGAAATCTAATTTTAGTCTGAAAGAGACTTTAAAAAATCCTAGAGCAAGAGGTCATCCAGCTTTATTAACTGCTCTTTGGGCTAAAATCTTTGATGGAGAACTATGAATTTGGAGGTATAAAAAAAGATTCTTGTAAAATGCTGATGCCTACCCAGATAGCATGTTAGATCTTAAGAGCACCACGAGTCACATAAAAAAAAAAAGGTGCACTGGTTTTATCAGAGTCCTTCAGGCAGCAGGAGGAAGGGGAGGGATCTTGAGCATTTGTTCTTGTGAACATGCAACATGTGGCACCAGAAATACTTTTGTTTCCCTCCTTTAAGTACTGAAGGCAAGGAGGGGATTCC
The DNA here is from genome assembly GCF_047370975.1 of Nipponia nippon. NCBI lineage: Eukaryota > Metazoa > Chordata > Aves > Pelecaniformes > Threskiornithidae > Nipponia > Nipponia nippon. The sequence goes on along the minus strand of NW_028262290.1, from coordinate 153,983,330 downwards.
TAGAGATTGAAACTGATTTAGAAAAATCTTCAAGTGTAAAAAGTCAGCAATAAACCCCCCCAGAAACAAAACGAAGCCAAGCAAAAGCATAATGAAAGCCTAGACAGAACCTACTAACTTTTTACTGCTATAAGTAGATTTTGTATTTTTATTGTCACAGTGAAGAAACCAGCAATATACATCATCCCAGAGTAATGGACATGTACATAGGCATGTACAAAGTATACTGAAGTTATTGGAAGGATTGCCATTGGCTTCAGATGGATTAGGCTTCCTCTGCATGATCTGTAAAATTTCGTTGATCTGTATCTGTTACATAGAAGTTCACAGTCTGACATCCTGCAGAAACCAAGCCATTGAATTGCACCTGAGTTCCTGACCTAGTTAACATGTTAATCTGAGTTTAGATTCTAAAACAAAACTAAAATCTTTCATAAGTATCTTTCCTTATTTTCAGGAGCCTGGTGGTTAAAGGATTCTTTTAAGATAGGGGAGGCTTAAATTCAAATCTTACCTTTTTCTGATTTCAGAAATAGAGATTTAGAGGTTAAACAAGCATTGAAAAAATAACTCTGCAGTCTATCGACATAAAATTCCAGTCTCTCTTTCAATTAGTATTTTCTTAATTGTATAGAATAGAGCAATTCCAGTTGGATACTGAATTTCAGCACCATTTCAGAATACTCCAAGGAGACCAATTGCTTTTCTGAACTGTGGAAAATGTTAGTGTAATTTCGTGCCCCAAAGTGGGTTTCAAAGATATATGAACATGGATCTCACACATACCAAGAGAGTATCACTTCTGCTGTTTGCACGAAAAGATGAGGCTGACAGATGAAACTAATTCCAAGAGTCATTTGTAGCTGCAAATCCGAAATGGGAGAAGGTGTTTTCCTCTAACCCCATAGTCGTTTAACAACCTTTGACGGCAGAGTAGAAGTCTGAACATTTCTTTGTCATTTCCTACTGTTTAATGCTTCACACAAAGCACTGGCTTCTTTGAACCCCATTTTTAGGTGTCTTGTTCTTCCCATAAATTATATAGAGAGCTCTGATTTCACTAGGGAGAACACCACCTGAAAAACGTTCCAAACCTCTGTAGACTTTATCATTTTTCCTCCTTCAGCCTATTTCACCTTAACATTAACTCTAAAAAGATCACAGACTGAGATTCAAATGTAGTATAAATTGATGCATCTACTGAGCTACCCTGGTTCACATTAGCTGAAAATAGCACTCCAGTCTGGAAGCGACAGTCCAGTATCATATAATCAGACAATGTTGTAGGAAAATACTATGAACTAAAGCAGGGCCAACAGCCTTATAAATATTATGTGAACTAAGTCTGTAAAGTAAATTAACCTATAAAATTAATAAAGTGTAGTTTGGTGTTGGTTTTTTTAATGAGAATTAGATTCTCAGCAGGTAGTTGAACTGTCATGTTTGGAGATGAGCTGATTTAAACAAGGTAAAGACATAACTGAGATTATTTTAAAAATTATTCTCCTTTCTTAGCTGTTGCGTCTTGGGGTGGAAGTGGAAAATAAGCAGAACTCTCCCTGAAAGGAAGGAAAATCAGCAGAGGCTGAAGAAGATTCTTCATGTATGTCAAAGAGATTTTACTGGCCATCTTTACCTCGTGTTTTCACATTCTTCTCAAGGGAAATAAAAAGATATAGTTTTATGATACTTATGAAAGAGTTTAGAAGCATGTTCTTTTACTGTTCTTGCCTAAATTTCAACCTTTAAAATTGAGAATATGTTGCAAGTCCATCTTTGGGAGGAGCAAAAGTAATTTCCTAAGGGTGAGTTTGTCAATGGCAGGGCCAACTCAGCAAAAGCTGAGTCACTTTTATCAAATGAGTCTGGCATCAGGTTAAGGAAAAATAACATGTGGAGACAGAAAGGTATGCGGTATATATTTTTACACTAATTACCCATTGTCCTAAATCCTGTCTACAGTCAGCTGACTCATTTGACCCACCAGTAAAAATAAAATATTGTGAAACAACTAAGGTGCCACATAGTGACTCTTAATATCTTCAGCAACCATTCAGGCAGACAGATAGTCCTTATGACATTGATTATCCAAGAGTGAGATTTTTTAGGACAATGTGCCAGCAGTGTGTACAAGGAAGGACCTGAACATCTACAAAGCTGTGTGTTGGAGTTTTAGGTGACTGACCTCAGAGTGGTATCCAAACGCTGGCTTATGAAAATATGTTGCCTGTATCATGTACAGCCAGACTTGGGACCTTCATACTGAAACCCAAACCAGTCATCTACAGTTGGCAGTTCTGCCCTAACTCCTCCCCAGCTGGGTGCCTGGCAGTGGGGATGAGCCTGAGCCTGGCCCTCCAGGGCTGCTGGTCTGAGTGCAGAGCTCTTGGGTGTGGGAAGTGCACCTCCTGCTCCTGAAAGAAAGCCCAAATTCGTATTTGTAGCTAGCTTAGTCTTTCTGTGTATGAGATGTGCTCTGCGACTGCTGTAGTGATGGCACATTGCAGAGGATCTGGGTGGACTAACATTTAGATCAACACTAAGGTCCCAGATATTTTTTAAGTATAACTCTTTGTCAGCTATGTCTTCCCCAGAAAGCAATATAAGTCTGTTTATTATATGTGTGGCCCAAGTTCAATCTTTGAATTGATGAAGATGGCAGATGTTACACAGGCAGGCAGGATCACGTCCTACTATTGTGTCAGTTTTACACGGTTCTGACTCCACTGACTTTGATGGAGATATCCCAAATTTAAACTGGCACAAAGGGAAAGAGCCCATGATATTTCTAAGGAGCAGATGTCCTTACACAATCGGTTGTATGCTCATGTATGTATTCTGACGGCTAGATTTAATAGTGAAGTTCTAGCTTTAGTTTAGAAAATACATGTCTGTCCCTGCTTTAGCTTATAGGTCTAGCAGCTGTGACTGATGAAATATTTTTGCTTGCCAGAAATATAGGTTTCTCTGTGCAGCTATTTCTCATAACAATGCAAAAAAGAAATCTGGGTCACTTCAGTCATTTGCTTCCATTAATAGTTAAGTGTGAGTTATTGCTATTGAATGTGTTCTGAACCCATGGATTTTAATTTTTTCTGCATCTCACAAACAAATAAGCAAAAAAAGGATCCTTAGTCAAAATAGTTAAGAAATCCTTTATTAACCAAAACTTAAATTTGCCATGAATTTTTTGTGGAAACACACTGCTTCTGATTTTATCTTAATACAGAATTTTTACACAAAGCTCTTTCCCAAAATATCTGCTTTAAGGCGAGTCATGGTTCCCTGTACTGCAAAAAGAGCAGGGAGAAGAAGGATTCTTTAATGTATTTGCAAGCTATTTCAAACCTAATAAGCTGAAGAGAAGGGTTTGTGACAAGAGTGAACTTTGAAATCTAGTTGCTCCTGCTGTTCCAGTTAGATTCCTGGCCACCTGTTTTTGCTGAACAAGCATTTCTAGAAAGCTGGACCAGATTCAGCACAGTGGGGCACAGGTAGGCTAATTTAATTCCCTCATTCCTTAGCAGGTCTGACTGACATTCTTTGCTTTCAAGCCTTAACAACAAATATACACCTTTTGTGCAATTCTTTCTTAAGCTGTGGCCTGTCATTAGGAATCCACAGCAAAGAAGTTGAGACTGACAAAATCATCAGGAAACGCTGATGCAATAGTGATGCAGATGATGATATACTATGTTACAGTAATGTTAATCTGGAAAAGCACGTATGTATCTGCCAGAGTGGGAAATGTCCACCCGCTGTAGCTGTGAAAGCAAATGCAGGTGAAGCGATGGGGAGAGCAGGGCAGTGGGTTTTTGCGAGTCATCCCCCACTGCCACAGCCACAGGGAGAGCTGCTGAGCCTGCCCCGCTGCAGCGGCACCACCCCACACCCAAAGCTTGTCCTCCTGTCAACTGCTCCCACGTAGGAGCACAACCACCAACAAATGCTATTTTCAGGGACATCACTACCCCAATCTTCTTCCCTGTGCTGAGGATGAGGAGGGAGCCACCTTCCACACTGTGCTTCTACCTTCATATCCCACAGGACCCCCATTTCCACAACATTCCTACATGGCAAAGAGGAAATAAGGAAGGACTTCCCCATGTAGATACTAGGACAGACTGACTTTTTTAATACAGTGTTAATTTATTGTTGTTGCTGGGTGTGTCTGTGTCCTGTCCCCCCTTCCCCCCTGAGATTTTATTGAAAATAAGATTATTTTGCCAAAGTAAGAACTTAAGTCTTGGCTAATATTTTAGTAGTTGCACAGCTTGAAATAATAAACAGACATCATTTCCATTTGAAGAAGTGGCAGACTGGAAAAGGTGAAAGATAGCAGGGCAAAACCCTGAGGACAGATTTTTCCTACTCTTCCTTTCTGAGGAATTAAGAAAGGAGGAGGGAGGAAGAAAGATAACTAAAGAAAAATATACATATACTCTGCATTTAAATCTTGAATTTAGAAGTGAAGAATATCATGTTTAAAAGTATCATTTCTCACTTTTTATGATCTCCCTTCTCTTCTTTCCTCCAACATTCCCTCCCCCATGTCAGCTCAATCTCTTTGTGTGTGTGTAATAATAGATATCCCAGCAAGGTACCATCTTTGTTAGCATGGTTCTGAAGTTCTTCTAAGCTGCTGTTTTTAGTGGAAAACTCTACAGCTTTGTGATATGTTAGCTTTCAGTATCATTCCCCTAAATGATTCATATAATGATTGTGGCTACTTGCAGGCAAAAAAAGTCATCCATTATGCCCTCAAGAATTTCATGACAAACCCTACTGATACTAAACATACATGTCACTGTATCCCATACACTGCTTGACTCACTCACATTTTGGACTGACTTCTGAGCAGTGATTCAGCTAAGTCCTGCCCAGCTTTCCATGCTGATAACATAGGAAAAAATGAGAAAGCAGCAACATTAGACTCATTGTATTCTCTCAAAGCCAAGAAAAAGCCTCACTGTTTTCCTGTTGCGGTTTTGTTGACACTTCCTTGTTGTGTCCATAGTATTGGAATATATTCATTATTCACAGCCTTGGTGGCTGGTTTTAAACACACTTTCCCCAAAAGTGAATTAAGTGATAGTGAAATTTTCAGCACATGCAACTCTTTCCCAGGGTGCTGAGTTTATTATTCTTATTCTTGAGAGGTTCCTGCAGACTGAAGCCAGAGGCGAATGCACGCTGGTGATACACTCATGGAAAAGGAGATGCAGGGAAATAGCATTTGCTTGGCAGGAAGATCATCCTGAAGGATGACGGGATCACCGGAGCTACCCTATGGTAGAAGCCCCCATGTTCAACAGCTGGGAGACAGCCAGTGTCTCTCACCACTGCTGAAATCGCATCTGCGTAACTTCTCGGCATAAAAAGATTTGCCCCTTTGAAACTGAACAACCTCTGGTAGCCTTTTATTGTCTCAAACCCATCCACCTCGAACATGATTACTTAATTATATCCCAAACTGGGCAGACTCAAATCTCATTTATGACATGATCCTTTTGGTGTATAATAATCTTAACAAGCCTTAATTTTCCACTGTCTTCCTGTCGTAGTTACTTACCACTGCTAAGAATAATGAGATAAAAATGTTAGGTGGAACAGCAGAAAGGGAAAAAAAGTCAGTTCAGAGCAATGCTTGAGTGGACTTCCAACAGAGTAATACTTAATGACATTCCTTAGGCACTTCTAAGGACTCAGCTCCTTCTCTGGACTTCAGGAGAAGAAGGACCACGTTGTCAGATTTTGGGGGTGGTTTTGCTTTAACAGCTTTTTTCCAGACATTGTCAGCCTGAAAGATATGGCTCATACTTTCTGGCCCATGAAATCAAGGAAACTCTACCGATTTACTCTAGCAAAGGAATTTATTTGCATACACTTGCCTCAGCGGGACCAATTCACACCATTTTATAGTATGACCTTGAGTACCTATTGCCTTTTTTATTTTTTAGTTTCTTAACTTTCATTTTTAAAACAGAAGTTCCTAACTTTAATTGTAAAGAATATAATGAAAATGTGTTCTGAATGCACCCTGCTGGATCCAAAATACAGAATTTAAATTTAAAAAAAAAAAAAGTGTCATATTACCATTATTTTAATTTTCAGACTTCTAAGGCAATCTTGCACTTAGTAATTTTTTTTTTAAGACCTGGTTCCTAACTTGTGGAAGCTTGGATCTATGATTCATTGAATACAGCCATCAACAACTTCAATGTTGACGTGCTTAGGTTACTCATATTCCCGCAAAGTGTTACATTCAAAAGAACTCTGAAAGTTGGCTTTATTTTTTGCCTTTAATGTTTTTTTTATTATTTTTGCATCTGTTTCACTAGCACAGACTTTGATTTTGTTCAGTGTTTTCAGCTGGTTTCATCTTACACCCTAGTTTAAGGCCGATATATTATTATCAGTCCCACAGATGACTCTTGAAGGACACTGTTTTATTGGAATGTAACAGCATATAGAAAATAAAAATCCTAGACAAGAAAATCTGTTTCCGTTTATGCGTGTGTGTGTGCATATGCATATAAATTTTAACAAAAAAATATGAAGATTCTTGGGCTCCTTATAGTCTGTCATTATTTTTTCTTTGTTAATGCCTTCATATTAAGAACTTAATTTTAGCATTAAAATGTAAGCTTATACTTACATGTCATGGATTGAAAGGACACAGTGAAGTGTATGGGGGATCAAGGGGGTACTGCCTCTTCCTTTTCTGGTAAGGGATACCTAGGCAGGCACAAAGCTGAGGGTCTGTCACCAAATACTGAAAAAAGCCAAGTGCTACAGTATGAAGGCTGAAGAATTTGTCTCTTAGCACCTTTGATTTGTGTTTTCAAACACCAATATCACGAAGAGCTACACCCTTCCTGAAACTTGACTCACTCTCCCCACTTAAGTTTATCACCTTCAGGGTCCTGGTGCACCCCGGACCTTGGCTACACAGCTCCAGGAGGCATGAGGACATCTCCTTTTGGGGATCTACATCCCTTATCAGGGATGATCCCTGTCCTCTGTGGTGCTCAAAAGAAGTCTGGGATGGTTTTTGGTGTCTCAGGGGACAGGAGGTGAGGGTCAGATGGCTGTTTACATGGACCTTATTTCAGAATCGAGGCTTAAATCTGTTTTTCATTAAACTATCTGCACACACAAATATTTGCCTAGCAGACTTTGGGTGCTACCCTTTGTGCCAAAAGGAGCCATATCCCACAGCTCTTTATTCTTTTATGAATCTTCTCTCTCTTGGCCAAACACATTAGTCTTTTATGACCTCATCATTATCCCAAGATACTTAATGTCTAATGAAAAAGATATTTTTTAATATTGAATTACACGGTTACATTTGTTTGGTGACTAGTTTTAGCCTCTCAGACAGATATTCAAATTGTAGCACCTAATCTGCTTGAATAAATGAAAGAATACACACTATTTTTTTTTTTTAAGTTGTCCATTATAGTTAAGATAAATAATGTCCTGTCACAGAAGACAGAGAGCGGAGTCTGGGTAGATCCCATCTGTGTAAGTTCTGGAAACCTTATTGCAGAAATCTCCTTTAGTCAGCTGCTTTGTTGCGTGCTACCACATAATTTTTACCTACAGGCATCCAGGCTGCTTTTGCCCTGTGAAGCATCTGTGGTCTGGACTTTGGAGGTGGAAATTAGAAGAAGCTACAGAGGACTTCACAGGCGCTGCGTAAACACTGCATCCCTTTGTCTCTTTGCTGCCCTTTCCTTCGCCAGTGGAGCGGGGGCTGGCCGGCAGCACACATATAGCAGGAAGCACAGCACTATAGATTTCACCTGCCGTGCCTTGTTATACAGATCCACTGTGGCGTTCAATGCCTCTCTCTTCTGCTTGATTAAAGATAATAAGGGACAAGTCACTGACAACCCTTTGAGGCAGGGTGGTTTCTAGAGATAACTAGCGGATGGATTTGTATCGTCATATTTATATTTAGGATTTGATTAGTTTTTGCTTTATAATTCTAGCAATATTTTCAGTTTAGCTTATTGAGCATTAGAGCAACCCTCTCTCCAGTGACCAGTCTAATACCTGCAAAGCCCCACAAGGGGCTGTTGGGACACTAAAGACCATCAATCCTTATGAATAATGCATCTATTTCCTACTGAGGCTCAAATCCCATTAATACTATAACATTATTACGTTTCTTATTTACTCTTTTCTATCTGTGGAATTAAAGATTAATTCTTAACAATTTTTTCAAATTAAGAAGAAATCTCAGTAGGTCCAAAGCATTTCTCATAGAATATACCAAAGCTATTGCCAAAAGAAGGTTGTTAGAAATAGAAAACAAAATCATGAAATGATAAGAAACATCCCAATCATGTGAGATGCGGATGGGCATTACAATGTCCCACCTAAAAACGCTCACTGAAGTGCATTGAAACCCAGTGTTCTGCATGGTGATTTCTCATCCTGGTGTCCAGAATGAGTCCATCTGTGACAGGCAGACGGGACTGAATGGAATTATGATAAAATATCAACAGCATTATCTGTCTGACCAGGAAAAGGAAAACCGCTGAGATCATCAGAACAGTTTGCAAAACTACTTTCTCTCTCTTTGGATGTGGGTAATTCCAAATGTACCGTGGTCTAATTAGGCAGAACCTGGATGGAAGAGCCTCTCTCCCTGTAGATTCACCATGGTAAGATCTCAGCCTCCCCTGCATGTCTGACTGCTACTGCTAATACTTCTGCTGCTGCTGAATAATTAATTACAGTGAGGATCTATTAAAATCCAGTTGCCCTCAATGTCTTCTTCATAGTTAGCAAAAACAAATACAGGAAAACCCAGAAGACTAACTTGCCTAGTGAAGCTTGGAAATGAACAATAGTCTTTGACTATCACTGCATATTCAAAGATAAATCTTATAAATGAAATAACATACAGTAAGCTGAAGTACATAAAATTCAGAAAAATACAGCTTTGCATGCATAACTAGATTTTTGATATATTCAGTATCAAATCCAAAAGGTAGCACGTTACAGTAAAAATATATTACTGTATCCAGTGCAGATCTGCTGCCTTCCTGAATGATTACTGAGGTGTTCGTTATGTTACAAAATTCAGCAAATACATTGCCTTCCCCAGCCCTGTTAGATAATTTGCCTTTGTCCAGAACTGACCACACATTCTGTTTCTGAAATGCACAGAGGCAATAAAAAGAATATGGAGGTTTAGCAAGTGAGGCACTGAGGGACTAATATTCAGCAATGCTAATTCCAACTAAATTTATATTGTATTGAAAGAAAGTGCTGTTAAAGAACAGCTTGGCTTACATCAAGACATGTGGTTACCAGATTACTTTCTATCTCCGCTCAAAAACATTTAGAGAATTTCTCATTAAAATTATTTAAAGTGAAACAAGTCAAATAAATCTACTTAAGAGCGTGTTGTTGCATTGCCTCATTTGTGCTGAAAAAATGTTGCTTGTTTTTTACATTCTATTTTAACTGTACATATGAGGCTTTACTCACCCATTAACAAAATACATCACCTCCCAATTGCTTTCTATACCTCCTTAAATGTTAAACATAAACACATATACCATCTGTTTCCTATCATGACACCAATCCAAAATGGCTGCACTAGACACCTCCGCATAATAGATCATCTTAAAACACCTTAGCGGTTTTGCTTTATGGAGTTATTTTTCCTGTGACGAATTATAAACCTATATTTCAAGAACACAACCAATCTGTAGCCTCAATTGCAAATTCTGAATAGTTTCCTCTTTATTTTAACAAAATGTGCTGGCTTGTATCTGATGCAGCACTTTTTTTAAAGCCATAGGCCACCTTTGTTGCTATGGTATCCTACAAATCCAGTTAATTTCTTCAGTTAATAACTTCTCAGTAATAATTTGTGAAGCATTCAGATTGAAAACATTACAGTTCAATATAGTCACTGCTATAACTTACAAAATTATTATGTAGCTGTTGTGTAACTGAAACTGCAGAACAAATTACAAGGTTTATCATCAGTCAATGCAATCAAAAATAAATTTCAGAAAAAAATCACACTTCTGTTAAAAAAAATCAGCTTTGCAATGCTTGCACTTGTAAACTCTAGCTATCAAATGTTCAATGGGAAATGGACAAAATATAGTCATAAATGTCAATGAATGAAAATTTGGTTCTGAATGGATTTCAAATGTACTTCCTCCTCAGGTTCAGCTCTATGAAAAATTGACTGTGTCTGGTGCAAGTTGAATTCAGTGAGGAATTTCTCCTTGCCTGAAATGAGCTTTTGACCAAGGCCTCACAATATTAATGCATGAACCTGCAAACCCTTATTTCCCAGGGTAGCTCCAATGAATCCTAGACTGATTAAACCTCTGTAGACCTATGTGCAAAAGCAATACTCCGTCTGCTCATTCTCCCTTATATGTAAGAGCTCAAATGGTTATGAGACAGTATTGCTACAGGTTTGATCAAAAATAAATGCCATATATCTAGGGACCATGAATAAGGGATGAAACAGTCAGTATAGGGTAAAAGAGCTAAAGGGAAAAAAAATAAAGATACTATTGCCTTGGACTGCATAATCTCAGCAGAGTTTCTTGCCATGTCAGAGGCTTTATTGAAGAAGCACCTGTTAATGCCTCTTGGCTACACAATCCCATGGGATGAAGCAAAAGCAGGCAGACTTCTGTTGGGGTATGAGCTGCTCGGTAACCTCTTGTCACCAGAAATAAAGAACTGGAGTATTGCTGTTGGTGCCTACTCTATAAACCAGGGCTACCTGAGGAAGCAAAGCTGGAAAAGCTTGAGAAAGAAGTACTGAAGAGATTTCCTATCAATCAGAGCCATTTTGTCTCCAACGAATTTTTGAAAAATGGAGGAACAAGGAGAAAATACAGGTCCTTTTATGCTTTAAAATGCAGAGGGGAAACCTTCTTTACCTGTCGTCTGTTGCCCCCCCTGCCTGGCGCAGTGAGAGCTCCCCTTACTGTTTCAGTCTACCTTAACTCCTCTCTCCAGACAAGGCTAAGGAGACCTCCAATGGATGGACCATGGAGCTTTCCTCTTATTAAAGGTTGTCTCTCCCTGTTGTGTGAGTATGTAAGATCACGTACTCCTTTGGTGCTGCATAAATAACACTCAGCTACTTTTTGAAACAGTCACCATAGTGTTTTTCCTTCTCCTTGTTTGTAATTTTGCTGCTGCTATTTGTGCAATTTACAGAGGTTGTTTTTATTCCTCAGAGCTTTCAGTGCAATTAAAGAAAATAAAGAGAGAATGCTCAAGTAGTTGAGAAGAATGGAAGAGGTAAAAGACAGACACAAAGGCAGAGGTACCATGAACATCTCCTAAAGAGGAAAGAATAAAATACAGCTTGTCTTCAACATGCTCTAACAGGCACAAGAATTCTAGATTCAGTTTGCAACAAATCATAATATGGTTTAGAGGGGAGAGAGATAGTAACTTCTAAACAATATGAACATCCAATTTAGGAAAATAGCAATCACTTGTCTATTGTGAACTTCAAAGTCATGCTGTATTTGTAATACACAGTTGTTCAAATAAGTTGGTAAACTGTGATACACCCTACTTGCACTGACCAGTTGTATGCCAGGATTTTTCACACCCAAGAGGAAAAAAAACCAAACACCCAAACAGGTTCTATTTTGGGATTTTAACTGTTTCATCTTGACCTTTGCATGCACATATGTGTGCCTAAGTGCACAAACATGCCATATGTAACCTCTGCAGCAAGAAGATGACATGTTGGCTCACAGGCTCTGTCCTCATTTTTACTTTCACCTTCAACCTCAGTCGAAGTTGTTGGAACTTGCTGAGGCTACTAATCCAGGTCCATACCTAAGCCACCTGACTTCTTCACCCTCAAATCCACATCCCTTCCCATCTGCTCTGCATTTCAAAATCTGGAATTAAGCAAGCCCGCAGTAGATGTGCATGTTGAAACGGCTATTGCTTTCTGCTTTGTAGTTTCCTTGTTGCCCAACAGCTCTGTCACTAGCCTTTTTTTCCTGAACACCACTGTTTTTTCAGTACAATCTCTCTGAGAAAAAAAGGGGGTGGGATCTCAATAACCTTAATAATGGAGTTATCAGACCTTTTTTTTTTTTTAGAAGGTATGGTAAGACACAGCCCTAGATGACACACACCCAATAAACAGGCAAAAATTTGCCAATCCTTGTTCTGTATTACACACCCATTGAACATTTTGGGTGGAGAACCTCCAAGGTCAAGCTCAGTTCTTTAAAAATATTTCCATTTGTATGTTGTATACAGATGAGTAGGCAAAATGTCACAATGCCTAAACCTCGGTAGCCTTTTCTATTTCTATTGCAACTGTAACTAAGTTTCCCAAAAGACATCTGTGTTTCATTGTGTGAGATATTGTACCAGTGGTAAAATTTAATATAACCCTCTTGTTGCAGATCACAAATTTGCTTAAGTTGCTGTTTCTTCCTTGCCTATACGGAGGCATATTATCTACTTACTAGCCTGATGCAGGGCTAACTGAGATAGGTGGCAAGGGTCTCTCCTCCACACTACTTCTGCCTCAATCTGTATTTATTGATTCGGTTTTTTTCTGCATCATTTTTAGACCATTTCTCATCTAAAACCATGAAATGTTCAATTACTGTGAACTGAACTCACATGTTAAAAGTCAGTTTCTCAGCACATAACTCTGCCATTTCTGCCAATGGTTTTACTTGATGCTTAAGGGATTTTTAACACCAGCACGAGTGAAGCAGAAGCCACAAGGCAACATTAAACAAGTTCTGCATGTGTCTCAAGCCAGCGTACATGCCAGGCATGCTTTGAAGAGCCATGGCTCTGAAGAAACACAGTTCACAGAGGCTCGCGTTTGGCTAGTTGAAGGTCACCACCAGCATGTGGGTCAGGTCAGCCCTACAGCAGACTGAGATCTGTGCACCTGGGCCAGGCAGATCTCACATGCTTCCTTCCCCACATTCCTTCCCACAACTGCACCTCCAAGGTTTCAGGCTTGCTTCCCCATCGACCAGGCAGTTCAAAGGCCCACACTCTGCAGTAAAAGTTAAGGACAGGTGCCTCCAGCCCAGCCATCGCCTTTCTGTTTTTTTTCTTCACTTTAAATACCCACTGAATCTCCTTTCCCACATGCAGAACTTGTCCTATGCGCATTCACCTCTTCAGAACAAACGATTTGGAATAAAGGTGCAGTCTTGCGGTAACAATCATGTTAACTATTTATTCCGCTGAGACAAAACATGAGTCAACAACAGCTTTTCAGATATGGAAGAACTTTTAGTTTCTACTGCCAAAATTCTTTTCTCATCAGGACTTGCTTTCCACAAAGCAACCTGATGCAAAGGTGTTTGTACCTGCAACCAGGTGACTCAAGGCAAAGCGTCGGCATAGTATTTGACATCGTTTGGTGTGTAGGACATCAGAGAGGAGAAAGATGAAACCAGACACATGATGCTGATAAGAATTTCTTTTTATGTTATTCCAATAAAAAATACATTCATACAGAAATATAACAATCTTGCAAAAAACAATTTCAAATAAAATCTTGTAAAACAAAATTTTTACAAAAATCTTACAAAGAGATTCTTTAGATAACAGGGTGCTTCAAAAACAAAAAAAAGAAATTTCACTAATAGAAACTTTTTCTTCTTAAATTTCAAGCAAAAATGTTTTATTTTTTTTTTATTTTTCAGCTTGATTGAGGCTCAGTTATCACCTGAACAAAATGTACTTGCTTATTAAGAAAATTACAGGCATTTGACATATGGCACACAGCCCCACCCCATCCACACAAGTCTGATGGTATTTCACAATTGAGACAAGCCAGTGCAAGTTTAATTTTTTTTTTGTTTGGGGTTGGTTTGTTTGTTTCTTTTTGCTTTTGTTTACTTTCTTGTTTAGAAGGATTATGGCTAAGCCAAGGACAATGCAAACAAGGAGTTAAAAACACAACAAAACCCAACCCTAAATAGAAATCCATTTTCTGGGAAATTTTGTTTGTTTTGGGGAAGAAAAAAAAAGTGCATTTTCAGGCAATTTAAACCAAAAATGAAATGAGAATGATTTAAGCCTGCGTGTTCCTTAGAACCAGATCACTTGCATATAGTTGTTTTTAAACCACTTATCTACATACATTTCCAGGAAGATATACCAAAATATTAGCATAGTAAGCAAGACGAATAATAAATAGAAAAAGAAATGGGTCACGTGTTTCATTGCATTGACTGTAGTGAGCTGGTTTAAAAAAAAAAAAAATAACGCTTTTGGACAGACTATTTCTACTCTAGGAAAAAACAGTCTTTATTTTAGCTGAACTATGTAAAATTAGAGCTCAACCACCACAACAACTAGCTCACTCACAGGTCTTCCAGTAAGCTGGAAGGCCAAAACCCGAGTGTACTTCATCTGCACACAGCTAATATTCTTTTAGCATGCCAATATTCGGTTCATATCATTCTTAAATGGCCACAGATACGCTATTCCAGACAACCTAATAACTACAAAACACAGTCAGCAGTCTGAGAAGGACTGAATGCCAACAAAGCCTTTAGCATACCATTAAGCTAAAGGTAAAGCCTCTAAAAATGCTAGGTTTTAATTAACTGTATCTTTCATTTCTTTGTCTCCTTAATGACCGTATCGCGGGGGGGAGAGGGAATATTTTGATAGGCTGTGGCATTTTCTAGCTATGTGTTCTAATTTTTTTCCTTTTAAAAAAAATATTTATATATTATCTATATATATACACACATACACAGACTGTACACACAAATATACATACACAATTATTTTTCTGCCCACTTTTAAAAAAAAAGTAATATAGTTTCTTTCTGTATGACCAACAGATAGCTAGATATATAGATGTGAAACTTGTGCCTTTTAAGCAAATACATCTTTTAATACTTCTGTATCTTTAATATGTATGAAAACTTGACATATTAAGTACAGTTGGGGTGTGTATATACACAGTTGTTGTGCAAGGTCAATATAAAAAAAGTCTCAAGGTGGCAGAACTGGTCAGGTATTCAATTGGCATATGCATTATACTGTAACACAGTCAAATTGTCTAAGTTAAACAAATACTGTACTGACATGAACGACTTTTCTCTATATTTGTCTTTGTGAAGGAGGACCCTGGAAGTAACCTTTTTTTCCCCTCATATTATACATTTGATACAGTACAATGCCAGGTGAAAAGAGAGCCTTAATAAAGCATGCATCACCCATACCCCTGTATAAGACCCCCTACAAGAGAAGGTCACTTGCATAAGGCACCATTATTAAGGTCAACAGTGCATTAACAGCTAGAAAACCAGAAGTTAGTCCTCAAGGCATAAATAAGAGAAAAATTAGCTGCATGAGAAAAATCAGTTTCTAACCAATAGTGGTTTTATCCACCCAACAGAAAAAATTATTCATGTTCCATACATTATGTAACATTAGACCAATTGTATTTTAGCTGCTCTTAACTGGAATCAAAACTGCAGTCCTGATTAAAGAATGGAAAAGCATATAGTTCCCCAGAACCATGCAATAACCTTTGTATTATAATGAAAAGTTATAGTTGTGTTACATTTGTAAATACACAGCTTATACAATGGATTACAAATGAGCTCTGTAGCAAGTAAAACAAGCTACTTGACACATTGCACGTTTAATAGCTGCACCAGACACCTAAAGCTCCTCTCACACAGGAACGGGGAGGTCCCCCATCTCCATTCTGGCATCCTGACTCTTTTTATTACCCCCTTTCCCCTCTCCGTTTTCCCTCTAAAAAGGTGCAGACACCCCTCCCCCCACCCCTTGGAAATGATTGGTGGTCGTCCCATCTCACGAGATATTCCTCACATACAAGACATTCAGACTATTTTTTTTCTCTTACAGTTATAAAACAACCACAAGAAAAAAAATGTGCCTCAGCATACAGTCATCACGAGATCCTCATCGCATACAGTCGCCCAATCATTAACATTCTCAGTGCACATGCTCACGGCAAAGGCTTAGGAGCCACTCAGAAGGTTAGATACCAGTGTATGAGTCCAGGAAACCCCAAACATCACGCACCGCGGTTGCTATGCCGTTTCTTACATGACTTATTAGCCCTCAAAAGACCTTCAAGGAAGTGAGGTCCTGGAGGCAACTGGGTAGGGTGCAAAATGGCATGCTTTGGCTGGAACACGCATCCCTCCGCTCAAGGCTCTTCAACCTTGACGCCTCTTAGCCCGCAGGATTCACCTCTTGACCCATTCAGAGGTGTCTCTTCATGTGAAGGGCCAGGTGGTCAGACCTGGAAAAACACCTGCAAGGCAAGAGTCACGTTGTGCATTAGCCCACGGTAGCTGGCACGCAGGACGCGGTATGCGTGGGTGAGGCACCCCCCGCCTTGCTCTGCTACTCCAAAACATGGCTGGCGGAGGAGGGATTTGGCATTCCCTGGATACACGGGAGCACTCAAGGTGACTGTGGGCACCCAGAAGCTCTGCAGATGGGTGGTAACACTAGGGACTTCTCAACACTCATCTGCAACACCAGGCTACAAACCACATCCCAAAGATTAGTACAACTGAAGGTTTTTTCCCAGTCTAAATATACAATAATCCCTTAAAAATACCAGACACAGTTGCGTTCCCAAATGATTCCTGCACAAGTGAAAGGCAGCCTAGACTCTCTTTCCAACAAGCATTAAAAATAACTATTTAAAAAGGTGCATTTCAGTCACATACCTGTCACAGTGACTACATTTAAAAGGCTTGGCACCAGTGTGCTTTCTGAAGTGTCTGGTTAATTCATCACTTCTTGCAAAACGCCACTCACACCCTTCCCATGAACATCTGTAAGGCTTTTCCCCTACAAAGAAAGCAGATTACATGTTAGTCATGACTTCATTCAAAGAAAGGTAGGTGCTATCCCATTATTTTCTATGTAAACCTCCTCCACCCCCCAAGGACAGCCAATTTTATTTAACCTATCTGAATGCTTCAGAACACGTAGGCAAAGAAGGCTTGCAAAATTCATCCACATGATTCCTATGTAACTATTTTGCTGCAACAGCACATCAAATAATCTCATTCTTACTAAAAAAACCCGATTAAACAGGCTCACAGGAAACAAAGAAAGCCAACCTTCTACCATTCCTGTTCACCCATAATGGCAGGCTTACTCCCAAACAGGTACCACTCACCTCATAAAGGTGATTAAAGACAGCACAGCTACGCTCCAAAATGCAATTAGGCTACTGTATTGCATCAAAGTCCTCTGTCACTCACTCATCTGCATAACATGCAACCTCCTTTCTGCTGAGCCACATATTCTTGGAAAAGCCTGCACACCACTTTGAACACTGCTACTTCAGCATTCAAGAAATACCACTTCCATTCACAGGAACGTTCTCAGCCAGACAGCACCAGGACAAGCGTTCTGCAGTACTTCTGAGGCTGGCAACTATTTATGACTGCTCAACCACCACGGTTTCAGTGGAAGTTGTTCTTTCCTCTTGAAATAATCTTGTTTTATCTGACTTCTGCATGACAATGGGAGCATCCGAGCTTGCTCAGACTTCCCATAAAAGCCACAAAATGCTGAGCTCATGAGTCAAAACAGGATCTTTTCCTTGAATTCTCTTTCCACATCTTGGGGAAAAAAAACCACCGTATAGGTCTTTGGATCGGTACACCAAGAACGCCAGGCCAATTCCTTACATTAAGCGATGACTATTGAGCCAAGGCACAGCTCTACATATCTAACTGCTGTCATAAAGAGATGTCAAATAATAATGCTCAAACAAGCAAATCAGCACGCTACTTCAACCATAAAATATTTATAAAAACCCTGAAGTGTCTATCTTCCTCACTTTCTTTTGCAATAACACACAGGATTGTTATTTTTAGGTCAGGTTCCATAACAATAAAATTCTGTTGCTCAGTATTTTGGGATGAAATTATACAGTAAATCATAGATTTGTAAGTCCAATTAGGCAGATACGTTAGGAGGACTACAACACAGTGACTTTCCAAGATTTCTGCCAATAATGATGGCACACAAAACTGTTAATCCAACTATAGCTATACTTTACATAATCAAGGCCTTGGGGTGCCTTACTGAATAGACCCGATGTAGACCAAACCATGAAAACAGGCTCTTACAGTATTTAGTGATCTAACCGATTTTTGGATAAGACGTTCCTTTTTTTTCTTTTTTTTTTTGCAAGAAAGTCTCAACTCACTTTTGCTTTAGAAATAAATGGCAACAAAAGTCTAGCGCATATTTTGGCTAGACCTCTGCTCCTGAACACCGCATGCCACTGCAGCTTCCCAACTATTGCCTATTTAGACGAGTGGCTCCTATTTGCTATGACAGCAGACTAATCTACCAGCAACTGTCCTGGCTTCAGGTCGCTTACGAAGAGAATTAGGAAGTGATGTCGTCCATGCTGGTAAGCCTCTACTACTATTACATCACCTCTCCAAACGTGGGCTCCCACCCAGTGATTGTGTAACGTGTGACACCACCACCGTCAGGGGTATTCCCTACAGTACTTGCCAACTCGTAATAAGCATACGGTTACTAACCTGTATGAGTGCGCTGATGTGCTTTCAGATGTGAACTTTTGGTGTAAACTTTCCTGCAACCGTTAAAATGACACCTGTGAACACGCCTTCTGCCATCTGGCGAGGTGTCACCATTGGCGGGTGTACCTTTTTCTGCAGTCTTTCCAGCGGTACCGGTACGAATTTTCCCCGGTGAATGCAACTCACCCGGCGTACAATTCCATAGCTGGGAAGAAGGCTCCTTGCTCAGCTCAGGAGACGAAGGGGGAGTGGAAGTGACAGACGAACTCAAGTTTCCTGAACTGGCTAAAACATCGCTTATAGGGTCAGAGGTAAACTTTGTCGTGGGCGAGAGCTCCTCAGAGCTGTCTGAAGATTCACTGCTCACGTCAGAATTCAAACTGTTGGTCTCTAAGTTCTGACTAGTAAGATTGTCCTCTTTTGGGACACACGTGTTCTTCAGTTCAGATTCCTCCTTTTTCTCACGTGCCAGAATAATTTTGGTCCAGAGATCCTCTTGGCTATCAAATTTGATTTCAGATGCAGAAACATAACAGGGCTCACTTTGAAGATACCGTTCCAGCTCCAAACATGTCTAGGTGAAAGAGAAGGAAGAAAAAAGACAAAAGTTACAAGCTTGCTTACAAGTAAACCCAATTGTATTTTACACTTCAAAAAGCAAGCAGGATTGTAGTACGTTCGATTTGAGGTTTCTAGGCTCAAAACAAATTAAAGGCTCCTCCAGCCGTAACTAGGTGACTGTTACGATGAAAAGAAATCAGTTTTCGAGACCTGGGCAGGAGTTCAAACGCACAGCTGAAGGTGCAAGTCAGCTTTGGTTTCCAAAATAGCATTCTAATGAGTCAGTCAAATTATCATGGCTCTCATCATAAAATCTGTGTTTTCAGTAGGCTGACGTTGAAAAGGACCATAGAGAACCACAACAAATAATTACACTTTGCTCTTGCGCCTCGTCTAATTTCAAGTTGTTTTGTATCTCTCACACAAACACGAGGCTGAAAGGACCCAACTGAACACAATGTGCTCTGACATGCAGTTAAAACCCAAACGCTGTGTCAGAAAACAAAGCCACATTTCAGCATGGCTGCGGAGCTGCGGGTCCGTCTTCTGGGGACATCAATGGAGCAGCAGACATCCTCCCATTTCCTGTGCATGAGAACGCAGCACACTCGACTTTCAAAGAATGTCATTTCCAAGCGTACTGGCATGCACGCCACATAACTCCAACTGCTCCCGTGCGTGTTTGGAGGAACAGGGGAAACTTCAACAACAGAGGAGAGGGGAGAAAAAAGTTCCAGAATAGACATGTCCTATTCTATAGGATGCAGAACGGGAAATTACTCTGAGGTCCTGCTGGGAGTCCTACAATGAACAAGAACTTTATCTACTGGCCAAGAGTGCAACTGTATGAGTCATCTCTCTTTCTTTCACGCAATGCCAAAGGAGACTTCCTTTTAAAACCCTGACCATCTGCCAAGAAAGTACTCTGTTCAAATATACATGCAACAGTACATGGACAACTTCCCCCCCAGCCGCATTCCCCTCTGCTCCATGAAACGAAACAAAACAAAAAACAAAACCACCCTAAATGGGTGAAGCTGCGGTTTTCAATTTCAATTCACCCTGCTGACTTTCTAGCCATTTTCAGAGAATAAAAAACAGGGTATGAACTGTTATGGCAACAAGCTGATGTTTTGGGATTATTCTTTCCACTATAGGAAACAATCCGTATGGAAGCGTTACACAGAAAATGGACACACCAAGTTTCCATACCAAACTCTACTTATTTTAGCAAGATCATCTCTTCCAAGTCCAGTAGCAAAACCCGATCCCAAATGCCACACATTCCCCTCACAGCCCCTTCCCATCTGTCCAAGAGCGGAGCTGCCATGGGAGCAGCCTCCTTTCTCCCCCAGCACCGCTCAAGTAAACTGGGTCACATGTTCTGGCCAGGCTAGGAACGTGGGCAAAAATAGGAAAAAAGGAGAAAAAAACAAACAGCCCCAAAACCAAACCCACCGATGCACACAATATTTATGTATTTGTCTATAATTAGGTAAGTGGCTTGCAACACACGTTAAAAACAAAAAAGGGTTCGACAGGGACAACACAATAGTGCTTTGATTTTCCATGAAAACAGGTAAAAAAGCATTTATTAAGATCTTGTTAAACTTTCATATTCCCAGCTAATTTAAATTCCTCATTAGGTAATTAGTAATGGGGACCGGAGTGAAGCTCTCTCCGAGTTTAAATGCCTCTGAAGGCTACTGGGAACGAGGGCTGGCCCTTCGCCAAAAGCCCAAATGCCTGAAGGAAACTACTTAGCTCCATTTCAACCACGTACTATGGAGCTGCCTCTTTGAAAGGGGAAGGGGGGGGGGGGGGGAGGCATTGCATACAATTAGTAAGCATGTGAAGGTTGTAACACTTTGCATTGCAACCTTCTCGGAAAGGCTCCTCCGTCCTTCTGAAGAGCCAGCAGGTATTGGATCTGGTCACCGGGCTGAGCAGCACCCGGCTGGGGAGCGGAGCCAGCGGCCCCGGCCCCCCGGGGCAACGCAAAGATGTCAGCGGCCACCGCAGCTCCGGCCAGCCCGTTGTTTGGATCAAATTAAGGAGAGGGGAGGAAAAAAAAAAAAAAGGAAAAAAAGGGAAAAAAAAGGCAACAAAATATGTCCATTAAAGGGAAGGAGCCTCCGTTCTTCCTCCTTCCCGAGCAAGGCAATTAGCACAAGGGGATCGCTGTCATATGACTGACAACTCACGGACTCTGCAAAGCTCCCTGCGCTGGGAAACAGCTAGATTATATAGATATATATATATGCACATATACGTGTACATATGTGTACATACACTCCTGTAGTTTGTTTTTTTTCTCCATCATCGCCAGGAAAAAAAAAAAAAGAAAATTAAAAAAAAAAAAACCAACACAGCACGGGGAGAAAAGCAGCCCTTGGCCAAGGCAGGGAGCTCGGATGACAAGAGCCAGCTGTGGAGTTTGGACCTGGTACAAGCGCAAAACTTTTGCCAGGACTCGGTGTGGAGCAGGCGGGAGCGGAGCGCCGGGCTCCGGCCGCCGCGGGCGCGGAGCGGGGCGCGGAGCGGGGCGGCCGGGCGCCGCCGGGCTGAGAGCCCCTCGCAGGCAGGGCCGGGCGGTGAAGCCGGAGAGACGGAGATGCGCAGCTCCTTGCATTCACCTCGGGACTCTTCCCCCCGAAAAAGCCGTCTTATTTAAAACGAAACACCT
Organism: Nipponia nippon; assembly: GCF_047370975.1. NCBI lineage: Eukaryota > Metazoa > Chordata > Aves > Pelecaniformes > Threskiornithidae > Nipponia > Nipponia nippon. The sequence goes on along the minus strand of NW_028262290.1, from coordinate 153,961,499 downwards.
GCTTCAAAACATCTCTACACATTTGTCCTTAATTCTCCCCAAACTCCTTGCCGACACTTGGGCTTTTTTTTTCTTGCTTTTTTTTTTTTTTTTTAAATCCGCTTATCCTTTAATACGGCTTAAAAAAAAACCCCGACAACAACAACAACAACATCGACATCCTCGTTTACCTGTTGCCAATATTCCTCCAGGGACGGCAAGGCTGAGAAGTAACCCGTGTCGTGCACAATCTGGAGTTCCTGGAAGATGCTGCACATTGGGAGAACATCCATGTCTCAAGTTGCAACAACAAAGTCAGTGCTGGTTACCAAAAATACAGATGCCTCCTTTATGTGCAGGGGTTGAGGGGTGTGTGCGGGGGGGTGTCAAACCTCTGCTCTCAGTTTCCAAGCCCCCCCCCTTCCTCCAGAGAAGAAAAAAAAAAATAATTGTATATAGAGAGATATATATTAATTCCTTGAGGAGCTTAGGGAGGAAAAAAGACCCAAAGTTTCATGCAAAGTTTAATTGCACAGCAAGGCAGGCCGTCTCCCGAGGCGGCCGCGGCGGCTCTCCCCTCCCGCGGCCGGCGGAGCACACTTGCGCAGGAGCGGACTCAATATTTGCAAACACGGCGCTGACTGCAAATGTAACCCCCTGCAAAACTTCCCTATTCAAAGCTCTGCCCGGCCGCGCCGCCGCCCCCGCCCCGCGCGCCCTCCCCCGCCCCGCGTGATCCCATTACGCCGCCGGCCCCTGTAGCCCAATCTCCGCCACGCACTCCGCGCCCCGCGTGCCAATGATGTCAGAGCCGCCCAATCGCCGCGCGGCAGGCATCGCGGCTCCTCCTGGCGTGACCGAGCCCGGCCGTGACGGCTCCCGCCATTGGCCCGATTCGAAATTCGCCCCCTCCTGATTGGCGGGCTGGGCGGCAGGCTATTTTTAGCAGGGTATATAAAGCGGGGAAGCGGCTGCTTTTTCGGAAGGGGAGGTGTGCGCTCGCGAAGCGGCCGCGCGCGAGGGAGCCGCGCGGGGGAGGGGAGCTGGCGGCCGCGCGCTGAGCTGCGGTGTGGTGCGCTGCCGGCGGCGGGCGCGGAGGGCGCTGCGGAGCCGCCCGCGCCGTGAGGCGGCCCCGGCCGCTGTGAGGGGGGCAGAGGGGAGCGGAGGCTCGGCTCTCCTTTCCCTTCCGTTCCCTTCCTTTCCTTTCCTTTCCTCTCCTCTCTCTGGCCGGAGAAACTTCCACCGCGGCGCTGGGCCGCCCCGGACGCGCGGGGAGCCGTGGCCGCCTGGCAGTCCTCGGGCCCTCTGGCCGGCCGGGCCCTCGGCGGTGTCGGCGTGCTCTGTCTCACGGGGGGGGGGGGTAGCCATGAACCCCCCGTGGCGCCTTCCCCGCAAGGCTTGACGGCAAAATCCACGTACTCTGCCGGTCTCCTGGGCCGTGCTTTCCCAGTGAGCAGGAGGGCTAGAAAGTTACGTCCTTTGTCCCCCAAGGGACAGCCGAGGCCCTCATTGACACCTCAGTGGGGGAGCTGGGTCTCGCAGCAGGGCAGGACGCCCTGCGTGGAGAGATCTGCCCTGCCCGGGCTGGGGCCGCACAGCTGCCCTGGTGATGGGTGCCGCGGTGGGTGCGCTCCTGGTCTGCGCCATCGGGCAGCGCTTCTCCAGGAAAAGTTTGGGTTTTGGCGTTGGCTTCTGCCCAAGCACAGATACTTATTTGTGTGTCAGTATCGGAGCACCAGCTTTCTTAAGGCTAGACCTGTTGATGATAACGGATGTCTTAATATAATTTAATAAAATGCGGTTAGCTTTCCAAAGGAGTGTCCAGCACATGGAACAAACACTCCTAATGTGTTTCTTTTATTAAAGGACTTCTAATTTTCCGCTGATGTTTCCATCATAATCTCTGCTCTGTTATTTCCATTTCCCCGCTTTTCTCTGTATCTCTTGCTAGTTACCTACAGATGGTAACTAAAGTATTTCATGTTTGTTTCTTCTGCCTACTGTCTTCTGTGAGCTACTGATCGCAGGTGTGAAAATGTCAGTCTAATTTTCCATCCCCTAGCCCCTCATAAACTATTAATATGGTGATTCCATAAACAAACAACTGGTGTTCACGGTTGGGTTTTCCTGTGTCTATGAAAAAAAAGCCTAAGGTCAATTAGAGCATTATTTTATGTTTAGAAAAACAAGCCAATGCTGAAGACGTGAAACATCTAAATCCAGAGAACTAAGCTCACTTGGTTTAGTCAGTAATTCTTTACTGGCTTCACGTGGCTAAACACATAAATATGTATCCAAAATTGCCTTGCGGACAACAGATAGTGCAGATAGGTTTGTGTCTACTTGTGGCCAAAACTAGATCCTCCGAAGAAAACTGCAGAAGGAAAAAAAAGCCCTATTAAGTAGATGAATTACACACCTTACTTGAGCCTACTTTTAGTTCTGTAGAGTTACATATTTCGTGGCCTGAAATGCGGTGTGGGCTCCAGTCAAATATAACCTGGTAACATAATTCTGGAAATCCTTAGTGTTTGTTTAACTGACCCGCTCCCTCTTCGGAGATTTTATTTTCAAACACAGTGACAGTGAATGCAACTGTCCACTCTTTCTGTTTTACACTTGCCCCTTGTTAGCTGTGTTTCATGTAAGAGAGATCTGGGCTGGTCAGAGACTGGATGAGATTTACTGTGCCCATGTGGAGTTTGAAGCATAAGGATCTCCTTTTGTACCGTTATCTTCAGATGGGCAGTATCTCCCAGCGAAGGACAACTGGGGATAGCAGATGTAAATTGATGGAGATGCAGTATTAAAAAGGAAGGTCCTTTAATAAAATGCATTTTTAGTTGACTAGTAAGGTTTTCTGTGCTTCTGCCAGTCTGTGATTATTGCCGTAGGAAAAAATAAGCCAAATCAAAGAAAACCATGCTGCAGATGTGACTGTGGTGCCTTAAAAGCTGTTTAGGTTATATCCTGATTAAATGCTGGCTTTGATTAGGCCATTATCAATGGGGTTTTAAAAGAAAATTGACATGAGTGTCATTGGATGCGTTAGTTCTAGGTTACAACTGTATTAAGAAACTTTAATCTTAAGGAACAAAAAGCGTCATTAGAACTAAAGGTCAATCCCAGATCAGAAAGAATGGGTAAGACTGTAGGGTGAAGTAAACATAGTGTTTTTACCTGGTATATTTTTGTTCAGGAGTTAAAATGAAGCAGTGAGTCAATAACATGCTGTGGTTTAGGAGGCTGTTCCATGGAACGCAAGCTGAAGGGAAACTACTGGCACTAATAGCAGCCAGGTGGAACGAAGGGATGGCGTGTGAGTTGAAGGGAATTTATCGTAGTCTATGGAGGATAATAAACATTAGAACAAATTTTAATAGGCCCCAAAATGAAAGAAAATGAAAGAATGAACTACTGGAGATACTTGAAGATCTAATTTAGTCCGCTTTCTTCAAGCTATACATAGTAGTAAAATTTCAAATATCCATTTTATACCACTGGGACTTTTTGAATCATGTGCCAGTGTGGAATTTACCTTGAAAACTTTAAATGAAAACATGTTCTAACTTAAAAAAAAAACAAACCAGAATCAGTCAGTCCCTTGGGACCACACCACTTTATTTAGATGTGCCAACCAGAGACAGAGACCACCTGATTTAGAGCAGAGGCCTCTTCATTTATGGTCGTGGTGAAGGATGCCAAAGCACGGGTACTGAATGGGCAGTGCTAACGGGTGGGGAAGGAACACAGCTATTGAGTTCCTTGGGTAAATTTCTTGTGACTGCCGTACAGCTAATTCAGTATGTATGCCCTTGATTATGTAGAGGTAGTCACAGATTTACTTCCCATCCTGTAAATGTTCAGTGTGTTTTTAACTCTGTATGATCTAGGTAATTTATAAAAGTAGCAAAAATTAGTACAAATTATATAAGATTACTCCAAATGTCGGTGCTCTGCCTGCGGAGTTGCACAACGGCTTTTGAGTAGGACTGTCCACAATTTAGGCTAATCAGCCAATTTACCCCTTTAAGACCGCTGATTTACAAATATGCGCAGAGAAAAAAGCCCTGTGTGCTTTAATTTTTTTTGGTTCATTAATTTTAATAAGGTTCTGTCTGAAAAGCTATATTGCCACATTAAATGCCCCACCACTTCTCCGTAGTAACCGCTTTTGTCAGGGATGGTGGACTGTTCCTGGAAAATCTGCTCTCTGGCGTAGCAGGCGACAGACGGTGTTTTCCAGGTGGGCTGAGCTCCACATGAGGCAGGGGGAGCACCTGTTCTGTTCTTAGAATATTCATGCATTTTTAGAGGACACATTAACTTCCTCTGTACTGTATTCAGTGCTGAGAGTAAGAAGAGGAGAAAACCTCCTGAAAATGGTTCACGTACGGCCAGATGCAGGGAGGTTAGATGAAATGGGCAGGAATCAATAGCTTGTGGTTTGATTAGGATAAATGGACTTTATTTGGGGAAAAAGAGAGAGAAAGAGTGTCAAGTGCATGAAAGCATTGTCGGTTAGCAGAGAACACTACTTGAAATGATCTGCTTCTGAGGTGGTAAGTTGCTAAATCGAAAACTAGCATGCAATGTGATTCTACCACAGATAAAGTAAATGCTCTTTGAGGATATATAAATAGAACTGTTATGAGTAGGCAAGCAAGTGGGGTGATTCCTGATCTGTCACTGACAGAATTAGAAAACTACATTTTAGACCATAAGCTGGCCTAAGACAGAGTGAAAGGTAAAAGAATTAAAAGAGAAATGAAGACAAAAATACAGTAAGGAAGAATTTAGGTCAATGTGACCTGAACTTGTTCAGCAGACACAGAAAACAGTTAGGAGAGGTGATGTGTTGCCTTGCAAATACTGGTAAACAATTAACCAGAATGGAGGGAAAAAATGGTTGTCATTAGCTAATGTGAACAGAACACGAACCACTGACCCACAACTGAGTCAAAGAGAGGTGTTGTGTTTTTTTGTTTTGTTTTGGTTTGGTTTGGTTTTTTACTCTTCAGACCAAACCCAGAGCTATGTCATTTCTACAGTTTACCTGTTAATGCAGCCTTGGAGTTCATGCTTTTAAGCTCCTGTTTTCACTTTGATACTGCTAGACGTGCCTAAACAGTCGATGAGAAGGCAGCGCTCTGGGAACTGGTCTGTGGTCCCCATTGGCACCCAGAAACAGCATTAGAACAAAGGGTATCACCAGACAATCCTTTTTCAGGCAGACGTACTGCAGAATGCCTTCCTTAAGTCTGTGTACCCTCACCTTGAAGGCAATTACATTTTCCATTTCCATAACTGGCACTGGAAAGGTGATTCTGTCTCTTGGTGCTGTAATTACGAGTGACGGTCCTCTAATTCCCAGCCTATTTGCAACCAGTTTATTATACCTGTTTCCTCATGTGCCAGCGTTGTCTTTCGGCTTTAAATAGGTCTTTTTCCTCCCTGATACTGAGCTGCTGGATATATTTATGAACAAAACATATATTCACTTTCAGCTTTTTCTCGGGTGGCTGTATTAGCAAAAAATTAGACCTTATTTCCACAAGAGGCTCAGTTGAACAGTCCGCTTAATAGTACACAAGAGTATTAGTAGTAGTTATAAGTCCTAATTAAATAGGTATTTCATGGTTTCTAATATAGCAAATATCACTTACAGGTTTTTAAAGTATTTAAAAGCACTTGTCCTATACACGGTAAATAAAAATTGCACTGCAAAAAGTTAACAGTTTTCATTTTTGTGGTATCTGAACTTTAGGATGACTGTTTTTCTAGCAGTGCATAAAATCTTCCATGATTTAGAAGACCTCAATTTCTATTCTTAAAAAAAAAAATTTAAAAAAATTGATGTAGCCTTCCAAACCTTTCTTTCTAAACAGAAATAATAAATAAAAAGAAAAGCACACTTTCTTTGCAAAATGTCTTTAGGAAAGATGGGGTTTAGGGTAAGTGTCCTCATAAGAAGTAGCAAATACGAGCAACTGGGGCTTGTCTGATGCCAAGTTACTTGGCTGCTTTTAGGAAGTTACTGACTGCTTCCCCAGGTGGAGGAGCAGAAATTGCTATGATTAATGGTGAAAAAAGCAGCTTGAGCTAAGAAACACTCCCCCCGGCCACAACCTGTGTCGCTGGGCGTTTTATCATTTTCATATGGCCATTTCTTCCTTTTTGCCATTGCTAATTAGTGACCATTATTTAACAGTGCATTAAGGTGGGAAACTTCATTCAGACCGATTTTGGAAGCTGTGAGAAAAGGAACCCAACATGAACCAATCATTTTGTGGAGCGAGAGACTGGAGGACTAATGATTGTTAGAAATAGCTGGACCGTCTCACTAGCTGCTTGTCAGGCTTAGTAAAAGTATATAGAATTAGATTGGAACTGCGAACTTTCATAGAAGAATGCAAAGAAGTATTTCTAAGCAGTGATGCCAATTAGACATAGGGCTGGCTTGCTTGGAGTGATTGTGAAACTGCCTTTTCTGGGAATTAGTCACGGCAAGACTAGACAAGGAGTTGTGTGGGAGCCTCGGCCAAGAACGGCAGACCTTTCCTTGGAATGAACTACACAGCCCAGGATATCTTTTCCAATGTGTAACATCTCTGCTCTGACTTTATGTGGGGTGCATTATGTGGGTTGTAGGTTTTGTAAAACGTTTCTCTCTTATGTCACAGTACCCCTTTCTGTGGTGCATGGGACGAAAAAAAACCTGCCTAACTCTTGCTGCAGCAATAGGGAGCTTTCCTCTTAACAGGGCATGGGATGAACCTTTCGGCCCTTGCAACTTGACTTGTTTGTTTGGTGCTGTGGCACAGGAGAGCGATCTAATTTTGTCTCTTGCTGTGAGAAGTGGGAGTCAGTGCTGATTTCCACCCTCCTGCCATTAACATAAGCTGCAAAATTAGGTACAGTGTCTCATATACATATGGCCCTACATATGTATTCGAGAGCAAAATGAACTGTGCCCTTCTTTCGGACACAAGGAAATAAACATAGTCATTAAAGAGTCAGCACCGTTACCGCATAGTGAACCTTTACTCACTGTTCCCACCTATTGTTATTTGAAATATCCCATTTCCTGTTTTCAGGAACTGTTGCCAATGGGCAGGATTCAGATCTCATTCACATCAGTGTAACTCTGGTAGCTTCGGAAGATCAGCAGGGAAAAGGAAATGAAAAGCAAGTGACTACGATGAAGTAATCCTGAGTTTCCACTGAAGTGCTCTGCGTTTAGTCCCCATCAGCGTCAGAACTCACCCTGGTGCATGAGAAATCAGGGAAATTACTATTTACTGTGTAAGTCCCAAGACAGACCCCATCAATATACTCACATTATTGTCATTATTGCTATCGTGCACTAGGATGACAGCAATAATAAAATAAGGATATTTACTCTGTAAGTATCTGAGATGAATGGGTATGTATATACATATATACACACATAATAACTAGTTATGGGTTGATTCATGGAAGCTTCTTGGATCTTCACTATGAGACTGTGAAGTTGTAAGAAATACATAAATGACTGTGTAAAAAGAGTATTTTTCCTGAGAGTTTATATTCCAGCCTGGTGAGAAAAAAGAACAACAAGAAACCAGCCTTTGTTCAAAGTGCGGGAGAAAGTATTTATTGTCCAAATGCTATAATAAGGAAACAGAAACACAGAGGTAATTGGAGGATCAGACCCACAAAGAACCTCTCAACTCTCAGTCATCTTTGTCTGCAGGGAAATTTATTGGAAATGTAAATGCGTATAAAGCATTGTGAATCCTTGGCTAGTGTTATCTCTGGGTCTCAGTTCCCTAACTATACAAAAAGGATACTACTTCCTTTCTTCAGTCTACGCCAAATGTAAGCTTTGGCCCAAAATCACAAAGAGAGATTATGGCAGAGCCAAGAAATGAACTCAGATCTTCTGAGTCCTAATCCAAGCTTGTTATCATAAGCTCATCTTTCATTTGCTTTTGAATAACAACCAAAGTGTTAACCCTATTCCTATACATTTACAACCTGATGGAGTTCTTATCTGTGGTGGTCATTTAATTTCCTGCTGGCAATTTCACAAGCCTTTTAAAGCCTTTTTCCCCCTGTAATTTTTTTTTTTATTATGTTTTTTTTCCCCCAAGAGATAGGCAGCTTCCTTCAAGATTTCTCCAGGAAAGCTTGCCTGTCTTCTTTGGAGGTGTATGCTATGTGATTTTTACCTAGTGCAAGAATCATCTTTTAGCATTTTTTAATTACATGGTGTTCTTCTCTGTCTTCCTTACATGTCATTTGTATCTAATCCTTCTGCCTCAAAAATATGTAGACATTTTTTAGAAGATGTCCTAGAAGATTTTTGCTGAATAAAAATGCTTTGCTTTAAATGAGCACTTTTTTGAGTTTAAATGCTCCAGGCAACTTGCTATTTTCAAGGGGCAAACAATTACGTTAATATGCATACAAAAAAGCCAAAATCTTTCTCTCTAGATCTTTTCTGTTCTCTTGCAGTCTATGAAATTTATTCATGTGGAGTTTTTTTTAAATCTCATTTGGCATTCATTTGGAAATTATGGATTTCAGAGGCATGATAGAAATCAAAAGTTGTGTTCTTTGAAACAAATACGTTGCCTTGTTGTTCTAACTTGAGGGAGAAAATCTTTAATCAGCTGATCTTTTTTGTATCATCTGATTTAATATGAAATCACGCTTTTATTTAAAGAATGCCAAAGGCCCTTTGAGAAAAATAGTCTTTTGAGATAATTGTGCCTACGTGTTGTAAATCTAATTTTGATAGAAGTAAGAAATGCTTTCTCATTCTTTCTAAATGTCATTGTTGAGAATGTCTTCAGTACAGCTGGCTCTTTAAGAGTGTATCTGATTTTTTGGGTCTTGTGTACCTGAAACCTAATCCATCAAAATGAATGTGGAAATAATTTGATCCAAAACATTACACACATGAAAAGAATTAGCCACCCATGCTGCACATGTGAGTTGCTAAACATTTACACAGTGATGACCCAAACTATGCAATAGTCAGGCAAATTGAAATATGATGCCTAAAGAAGCAGTCATGCTAGGGAAAAAAAAAGAGATTTATACTTCTGTAGTTATTATTATTCATTGTTTATGTTGTGATAACACCTAAATGCAACAGCAATGCTGAATCCCATTGGGCTACATGTGGCAAGAACACACACTAAATGACAGTCCCCATCCCAAAAAGATTAGTTAAACATGACTTTAATTAGGGCTAATTGGTCCCTTTACAGAGTGTATTTCTGCCGCTAACTATTTCAAGATACAACGTATTAATTATGACTGCACTTTTCCCACTTTCACCAATAGCTGATGTCAGGGATGTCTTTAGGGGGAAGGATGTAACATGGCAATTTCCCAGGATTAAGAGGGGTCCCAACTTGGCTAAGTCATGTAGCAGGGGGAGTGGAAAGGAGGAGTGGGAAGGCGCTGCTGCCAAAGGGCCTCACGAGCATGGCACTGCCTCTGGCTGAAAGTCAGGGATCCTCTGTGTCACTGCCTTTGAATACTTAGTTTTTGGTGAGAACAGCTAGACTCATGAGTTGACTTGGAGATGTCATGGTACTGTCCAAGCTGTACAGATAGATACATCCACACAGGCAATCTCTTGCCTGACCAGCCTGTTTTCAAAAAAGACAAGACAGACAAAGAAGGGTGAAAGGAAGCTGCAGTGTTCCCAATTTACAGACTAGAAGATCTGAAACACTGAAAGTTTGTCTACGAAGGGAGATTAACATTGCAGTGAGATTCTTTAGTGGAAATGTTTCCTGCTAACTGACAAGCAGTATCTGTGTCCAGATGAACAGATGGCTTTTGCTTCACTGTGACTCATTATTGCTACATGGTGGGAATGTCCTCTGAAGTATGAGCTTTAGGGATTTCCATCCTTTGCTCCTTTGTGCTATTGCTGGGCCCAAAGCGTTGCGGAATTGCTGTCTAGCTTTTGGCTGATGTTCATAGTATTATTTTTTAGCAACGTAGGCAGCAACTGTTGAAAAGACCATGTTTCTTTTAGGGAGGTTGTCTCATAATTTGAAAGGGGATATGCCTAAACATGATCACAGGGGAGAAGTTGTCATAGAAGGAAAAAGAATAACTGGTCAGAGTGTCATCGAAAGCAGTGTGGGAAGTGAAGCATGAAAATGTTGGGTATTGTAAGGTGCCTCCTTGTTCAAAGGAGAGTAAAAACTTCTTATCTGAGTGTTTAAAGACATGAGCACACAATGGTGCGTGTGTACAGATAATTAAAATACCATCAATTCCCTGCCTCAGTGAACTATAACTCAGAGCATGTGGTGTCTCTGTACATTTGTAAAGTATCAGACAGTGCTATAGATGCTGCTTCACAAATTAAAATGATACAAAAATCGAAAATTCAAAAAAATGCAATTAAATATAAATAAGCTCTCCTGGAGATTTTTCAGAAATAGAAACACTGCTTGCTCAAGTAGAATTCCTTTTAATCCAGTAGCTTTCAATCTTCCCAGATCCCTGTGGGATGAAAAGATGAGCCTCGTGGCATGCTTGGAAGGTTAATGAATGTGGACTCTGGATATAGTTTCAGGGTGAAAGACTGCTTACTGGGAATGTGTTATGGAAAGTGTTTAAAAAAGGGCAGTAGTCTGAGCACTTCTGTGAGTTACAACAATTGTTCTACACAGAGAATAAACAAGATTTTTTATTACCTGCTGCCGACGCCATTGAAATATAGTACTGTGAATATCATCCACAAGTAAATAGCTTCTGCAAGCACTAAACTCAGGTGTAACAAGCTGGCTTCATGAAATCATGCTTTGTCAGACAGCTGCATTCAGCAATAGCTCTTTCATCTGAATAATCATTGGTGTAGCTTCAGATAGAGGGCCCAGCACCAGTAGCTTAATCTTCACATTGCCAAAGGGCAGGATACCTGCAACAGCCTCTGCAACCGAAATAAGTGGTTGTGCTCGTCTCACCAAGGAAAGAGGTCTTTGCCAGGACTGTTATTTAACCCTCAGGGTGCATCCCAGGGTCTAATAGAGCCCTGAAACACAAACCTCCCATCTCAAACTGTCACCCGAAACAGTCCTTTCCAATCCATTCAGTTACTTCCTACAGCGTTTTAGTGTTGCTTTAGTTTTTTTCAATCTTGAGACACATCCATGTATCCATCATCCATGCTTCAGTCTTGATATAGAACATATATACCAGGAGGCTGAAGTAGGACAGAGTTAGATAAACACACAATATGTGTAATTCTTTCATCCATTGTAATCTGAGTGGATGTATTTTTATTTCAGTACAATTGCAATAGTACAGACCACTTATATAAAATCTCTAGAGCAACTATCACTTTGTGAAATGACTTTTCTTGTGAAAATTCAGTATGATGGCAACTCTCAGCATGGTATTTAATTATTTGTAAAATGCCCTTTTTCCCTAGCCCCTCAAAAGTTCTGCATGTGCCTAACTGCATCTGACACTCACATACCTCTAAAAAATTTAACAATATTTGGTTTTAATTTTAAGACCTTTTTCCTGGAGGCAAGCGAATAGGTGAAAATCTGAGTTCCACCAGAAAAATAAATAGGCTGTTACTGCCTTTTTACATTTGAGAAAATCCTAAAGTGGCAACCAAGGTGCCTTTGAAGGACTCAAAAACTGGAAGCCCAAACACAACAACACTAACACACTTGTGATATAAAAAAATACTGACTTTTAGAACAGTATCATGAATTTTAAGAGGCCTGACAAATAATATATAGGATTTATTTAATATATCTGTTGGATGTTGGTTTTAATATTACAGGTGTCATCAATCATCATTCCAGATATTTCAGTGCATTCCTTCTGAGATCATTGGGAATCTTTTCAGATTTTAATAGGATCTCAATCAGATTAAAAATACAGAATTATGATCCTTCTGCTGGCTTCCATAGAGACTCCTCTGGTGTCTAATTTAGATTTCATTAGGCTAACATGATGTCATTAATTAGACATTTCACTGATAAGACAATAGATTTTCTCAAGGAAGCTCTGACAGATCTAATTTTCCTGGACTTCATGAAAATATTTGAATTGATATTGCATGGGGAATTATTATTAATATTTCCATCCCTGACCTTGGCACAAGAAGTAGGAATGTAGTAATGAAATATACTGATGGCACAAAGCTGGGAGATGTTGTCAATACAGAGATGGATTGTACGGTAATACCACAGAAAAAGAAATGGCCTTGAGGGCTGGGGTAATATCAATGGAAAGAAAAAAACAGTATGAAATTCAGGGTCATGCACTTATGTACCAACCCCAAGGATTTATTTTGCACTGCAGGAGATCATCAGTTAGACTTGACAGAAGAACGAATAGGCCATTCAATCACTGATCATGAGATCACCTGATCATGAGATCGCCTGGTTTAGTAGAGGAATTTCAGCCAGTGGCAGGAAGGTAAATGAAATCGTGGGGTGCAATAGGCATTTCCAGAGACAGATGCTAATGTGCAAAATCCTAAGTTAGATCATGTCTGGAATACCGTATCTAACTGTAGTCTTCCGTCTTGAGGAAGTACGCTGCACGTGAAAAGTTGCAGAGAAGGGTGACACATAGCCTAGAGAACTTTTGTTGTAAGAGAGAGAAAATAAAAAATGATGCTCATTTAGCCAAAGAGAGAACAGCTGAGAGGGTATATATTTGTCCTCTGAATGAAGAGGAAAAAATATCAGAGAGGAAGAAATAGTTAGCAAACATGACAGGCAAAAGAAGAGTTGTATAGAATGTGGTTGTGGAAAGGTCTAGGCTGCAAACTGGGACGTTTTATGTTTTTGGTTTAGACTGGGAACAAGGATGTGTATTAAATCTTGCAATAGGGGTAGTGGAACAAAAATGCCATTAATTAGCAGTAAGAAAGGAAGGCAGTCCTACTGGATCAAGCCAATGGTATATCAAGTTCAGTATTCTCTCTTCAACCATGATAAAATTTATGCAGAAATGCCAGAAATTCAACTTCAGAACTTGTGGTAGTGAAGGACTAGACTTGCATTCTGCCTTTAAAATAACAAGGACAAAAGCCAAGCAGCAATAATTTTAGTTAGGGAGAGCGTATGAGCCTAGCCACTTTCTGCAGTCAGTTCCCTTTCTATTCCCTTAGCATTCAGAACTGTTGGGCTAGTGATGTTAGATGCTGTATCTGTGTGTTAAAAAATCTGTTTGTAGACCTGTTGTCCATGAATTTGTCCAATCCTTTATTTGGTTTTTAGTGTTATTTTATTGATGATTGTCTGTTTTCTGTGCTAATGGGGGTTTAGGCTCTATATCTAGGTAGGTCCCTTCCAGTCATCTCACGTGTTGCCGGTCTGAGCAGGAACAAATATCTGCCCTTGCTGGACTCCTGTGATTGCTTGTGTCACCCTTTACATAATGAAAATCCTCAGCTATGTGACTCTCTTAATATTAAGATATGTTTAGCTTCTTAAGAGCAAAATATTATGTTTCTGTAGCATAGAAACTAGTATTCTTGTCGTATCACATGTTCTTTTGTCATCAAGCAATATTTGAAACAAATATCTATGCATTCACTTTTTAAGATACATAGCAGACATATTTCAGCCTTTAAATAGGCTTTTTGCCTTTTGAAATGAACATTTGACTGGAATTGTTAGTTCAGTTCTCACTTTCAAGCTCTATCAAAAAGCAAGGACTAGTGGTGATTGCCCGGCATCTGTGCATTACACAACACAGAAAAGGAAGGGAAGTTTAATGTCATTTACAGTGCTGTTGATTAAGACAGTCAAGATTGTCCTTGCGTGAATTTCAGACAGCGGAGCTGGAGGCAGATCTGAGCTGGCACTTACTCACCTCCAACACACCTTAGTCTTTCAGACTTTCTCATGGGAGTGGATAGTCCATTGTCTAGCATCTTCTCTTCAACAGACTGCTGGTGGGATCAGGGTGACTGTTCTGCATCATCACTGGCATTTTGCCTGTACTTGCCACGTGTCCTTGGATGTCATATTTCCTGTACAACTTTACTTTTAGAGCCCTGACTCCCATCCTTATTCTTTGTGAGATTCAGATAGTCATAAAGAACTCAGGAAATGTCTCTCTGGGAACCCCCAAGTATTTGTTACAGGCCTGATCTTCCTTGTGCACTCTCCCCACCCCCCCACCCCCCCCTTTTCATTCATTCCTTTATTTGCTTTATTTTTCTTACTAAGTCTTGCTTTCCTCTTTGGTCTATAATATCTCACATTCCTCAAACAAAAACTACAAATACTTTCATAAATATGCAGAAAGGTTGTCTGTTTTCCCTTCTGTTAGTAGTTAAGTATCTTTTGTTGCAATAGTTTTAACAAGAAGTGTATTGAATTTATTGAACTGATGCACAGCGTGCATTTATGACCATTATGGTACCTGCTCCACAGGCTCTTACCCTTCAGAGATGGAAACACATCATTGTTGTTAAGAGCTGTGTATGATGATTGCTCTGTCCCCATTTTATGGTTAACAGGAAATATGTTTAAGCTGCAGAACAAGAAATAGAGAACTCAGAAGAGGAACTGGAGCACAAAAGCCTGTTCCATAAGTGATATGATTTTATAGTGTGGAGTAAATGTTAATAATCTGTAGTGGTAAGTTTAGAATTCATGAAAAACTACTAGCATATGATTTTTTTTTTTTTTTTTTTTCTTGAAAGACAAGAATTAATAGTTGAAATCCTATTTGTACTGGCAAAAGATCTATGTTTGTAACTGACATCCAGAGTTTCTGGTATGTGATGGACTTGTGGCTCATTGGTGAGACAATATTGAAGGAAATTCTAACCTTTTCCAGACACGCACAACCTTAGATCACAATGACATCAAGAATTGAGGCAAAGGAGGATTTAATGTCTTTAAAAGTCAGTTCGATATCATTGGCTTTAGTTTGCCAGCAAGTCTTATGAACTCTGCATGTAAGCTGGGAGGGAAGAAGAATATTTCTGAGCTTTCATATTCAACAGTGTAACCTATCTGTGTCCCAGCTTCCTATTAGTACCACTGTGCCCTCATCTTAGACTGTGTTTGTGCTAGGAAAAGAACCTTGGCCTGTGGAATAAAGCCAGAAAAGCCATGCTACACAAAGTTCTACTCACAATGGTCATGAATTGGGAAATGTTGTGGTGCACAGAGGAGAGTGAGCTCCTATCTAGCCAGCAGGAAGCAGATTACTTGCTTATGGAGTTTGGTTTATGACCTTGTTGTCTGTGGAAGTCATTAGGGAAGGCAAGACGTGTTGACTGGTAAATCTAGGAAAAGAATCAGGTGTTGTAAATATCCTGAAACAAATACAAAAATATTCACAGAATCACAGAATGGTTGGCAGGGACTTCTTGAGATCATCTTGTCCAAACCCCCTGCTCAAGCAGGGTCAGCCAGAGCAGGTTGCCCAGGACGATGTCCAGTTGGGTTCTCAATATCTCTACAGATGAAGACTCCACAACCTCTCTGAGCAACCTGTGCCAGTCTTTGATCACCCTTACGGTAAAAAAAAAAGTGTTTTCTTGTGTTCACATTGAATTTCGTACCCATTGCCTCCTGTCCTGCCTGGTTCCCTCTTCTTTTTTCCCTCCTGTCAGATATTTGTACACATGGATAAAATCCCCCTGAGCCTTCTCTTCTCCAGGCTGAACAGTCCCAGCTCTCTCAGCATCTCCTTGTATGAAAGATGCTCCAGTCCCTGATCATGGCCCTGAAACCGAAACACAAAAAGTCTGCAGGGCTTAGGAGGGCATATATGCCATACATCTTCACTTTAAAATATCAAACAATAACAAGAAAGACAAACCTGTGAGGATAATTATGGAGGAAGTACACAGCCTTGGTAAAATATCTGAGAATTGCATCTTCATTGGCGCAATATGCTTGCAATTCCTTGAAGATGTTACAGACTACATTATTATACAGTGAGATCCTCAGGGAAGTGGAGAATATTAGGAAAAGCATAATTTTTCTACATTAGATTAGGATATAATTTCAATATAGTACATTTTCTCTATTCATTGTTGTGATTCATAAGAGTGTGTTTTTCTCCCCTTCTGACTGTTACTTCTGTGACCCTGTCAGGATCACTTTTAGATTGAGTTAGGAAAATGAAGACCACTTTCTGAAACACTTTTTCTAACTAGAGTTCCTGTGTCTTTCTTTAGTTTCAAGGAGAGCTTGTCTTCTGTGCAACCTGTTTCCTTTTTCTGTTGTTCTACAGAGTTTCTGTACAGTTTCTCCATTTCCCCCCTTATTTTATACGCTGCACTACATATTGAAGAGAAAAATGATCAGAATATAATTTAATAGGTCTCTCTATGTATGTTTGATATTTGTATTCCACCAAAAGCTTGTGTATTTCTAGGGAATTCATTTTGCATGCCCAAAATGAGTTTTCAGAATCTTTTAATTTTAGAACTTGAGACCATTAAAATGCGTTACAGCAGCATCACAAATGTATACAACTGGAAAAATATTTTGTACTTATGAAAATGTACCTTGTATTATCTTCTTAGTTTTACAAATCATTAATATTGTTAGTTGCTGCTGTGCCTCATAATAAGTTAAAATAATATCCTGTTCCACAAAGAATGCAAAAAAAATAAGCCATTTATTTGAAAAACTCAAAATGTTTTCTACATCCCCAGCTCCTTGGGTCAGCCTGGCCTGAGAGGAAGCTGGGAGGTGCACACAGTAACGAGCAGGTTACGGTTTATCTGTTCCTGTCAACTGCTGCTCCTGACTGAGTGTGCTAAATCAGAGCTCTGGAGTCTCTATTTCAGTAAGAAATATAACATCAGGGTTGAAACTTGTCAGTTCCTAGATTAAGGCTTCATGTATGATGGAGGCCCATTAAAACATGAGTGCTTTTGAGAAGAACACATGCGAATGGAGGATTTGTAATCATAAAACTGACATGGTGCCAATGGAAGATGGCAATATATTCGTGCCTGTTGAATATAACGCAGGGAAAGCTGACTCCAAGCATTCATATATTAAATGCTAGGTCCCAGAAAAGCACAACGTTGGCTTTAAAGTAGTGAAATGTGGATAATAAGAAATGTAAGTTCCTTTTATTATCCTTCAAGTGTTAAAACACTGGAGGCTTGTGTTTTCAAGTCTGTCTGAGCAAATACGAGATATATAAAAAAATGACATAAATATGTTTGTGTGTGAGTGTTCACATATAAAATTGCCATTCTCAGGCAATAAGTTTTGTCAGACAATTGCAGTAGAGTACTCTATCAGGAGACTAGCTATGGAATAGGAAGAGATTTGCAGTAGAGCTGAAATTATGTTCATATTGTGTTCCATGGTTATACGGTTGGACAAAGAAACATGGTTTCTCAAATTTAGTGTTAAGCTATGAATAGATAGTGAGCTTTTGTCCAGCACTTCAAGGTGACTATCTAATTAAAATCATCTGGTACATAACAGTGCTCAGACGGGACAGCTAACTGAAACGTAGACCATGTTAGCAGTTAAACCCTGGAACAGTATGGTAGAAAAACCTTTCTTAAATAATGTGCCACAGTACTTTGAAAATGCTAGGGTCTGATTGTCAGTATATTTAATAGGTATAACACTGGAGTTACTTAAGCTTCTGCAATTTGAAATCACAGAAGCACACCCTGTGTTTAGTAGTTTTTGGCAGATGGTGGAACAAGATAGCTGTGTTTTCCTGCTAGAAGATAAAAATGCTATTTGACAGAGCACAGAATGCCATGTTGCTTTAGCAGCAAAATTATGAAATCTGCTGTTTTAGTGGGCTGGAATTATAAAACACTGCTTGTGTCACAAGGAAGATAACAGCAAAGTAATGTAGGGCTCTGAGGTTTCTCAGGATATATTTCATTTAACGCTGAATTGTAAATTCATATTCACTGTAATGGCTTTTCAAAGAAGTTTAATTTTTCACACATTTACAAAAATAATGCGTTTTGATGTCAAAGAAGAATGCTTGAGGCCTTACTGTGTTCTTGCAGTGCCTGTTGTGGGAAATTGTCCGGAGTTTTATTTTTAATACCTAAAATTAGGCTCTGGTCACAGTGTGGAGGCAATAGATAAACACTGTTGCTATAGAGCTTTTAAGATACCCCCATGAACTTTTTTTTGCCTGCTCCCTGCCCAAGATAAAAAGCTGGCATTGTTGTTTATATGTTATTTATATGTTTATATGGACTATTTGAGTCATTGTGATGTGGAGTATTATGCTTCCTTGGTATTTTAAAAATATAAAACTGACAACGGATCAGGCAAATATTATGAAGATGACGAAATTCTGTTCTAGCAGTGCTGCAGCTGGTGGCGTGTTTACTCTTTATCGTTAGAGGGAGAATTTTAATTTGGTTTGAACAGTTAGTTTCTTTTTGTGCACCTTTATGCAGTTGTGGACTGTGCTAAAAGGTACTTGAAGCAAAAATGTGTAATGCCAGTGTAGCATTTGAAGGAAAACTATTTTTTCTGTCTCCACATAGTTGTGTGAACTTATATGTAATGCAAAAGATAACAGGCAATAAGTAGCTGTGCAGAAGCAGAGAAGGAAAGAAACTGTTATAGGTTAGGCTGGATGCCAGATATTAAGAGAATTTGTTTCACACTGATTTTAGGAGAAGCAGCATCACATCATGTGCCATTTATAAATAACTGATGAAAGATCATGTAATAGGCCATTACAACAAGGCACATATTTGCTTCAGCTGTAATGCCTGTGTGAAGTAGTTTTACTTTAGCTGTAACGCTGACATCAGTCATGTAATTGTCATGGAAAGTTACTGGTCCAGGCACAAATCTCTTCACTCATCCTCACTCTCATGATGATAATGTAGCTGGTGATACTTTACTCACCCATGTGGGAGAATTCTTGCCTGAGGGGGTGAATTTTGTACAGGCAGCAAATTTAGAAGAGTTAAGAGGCAAGAGGTTTCCAGATGCCTTGAATTAAACTGAGTGGTTACTCCTAACCATAAATGTTTAACTCCACTCCCTCGGCAAATCACTTTCAAAATAGATATTTATTTTCAAACAAAACCAGTTGCCTTGTGAAACTGTTGGTTGGTTGGTTGGTTAGGGGAAAAAAAATTACCTAATGCTTCTGAATAAAATATCTGATCTCTTGTTGCCAAGGCTGAGTCACTTCCTGTTACAATAACAAGACTGTCATCAGCAAACTTCTCTAGCCACACACTGCAGTTTGCCAGTGTATGCATGGCTTTATTTGTCCATGTTGTTAGAAAGTTAGCGTTGAAAAGCATACTGTACTAAATTTGGAGGCACCAGCTTTGTATTCAAGTTCATTAGTGTCGGATCTCAGCTGCATTTATTCCTGATAGTATAATCTCTGATTTCTTCGTGCAACATAATAATACCCACCCAGCTGTGTACAGTAATGTTGTAATTCTATCAAGGGATTCTGGACACAACATAATGCATTAATATCATCAGAGCTTTCTCAACTGGAATTTGCAGGATCATAGTCAGCTGTTTCTTATTTACAGGAATGAGATTTGAAAAATACCTGGAAGTTCATTCCACTTGTCACTTAACAGATAACCTCTAGCTTTTTCTTGACTGTGGTGGGTTTTGAAGACATGTTTAAGTTATCTTTCAAAGTATCGAGCATACAGTGGTTTCAGTCACATTTGAACGGTGTTGGCGCTCGCTCAGCTCGCAAGCAGAGGGGGTCTGCTTTCGCTGCACCGCTGAGTCAGCAGAGCAGGAATTCGTTAGGGCTTCTACATAACAGGTTGGAATTCATTTCCTGGGCAGAATAAGTTGGCAAAAGCCCTTTCTGCTGTTAAAACGGCTAGAAAATAAAGGCCCAATCCAGTGTTTATTTTCAGTACTATTATTGCTTTCCCCCTGCCCCAGGTTTCAGATGTTATTTGGGAGCAGTGTCTGGCAGGCTGGGTTCTGGATGATCCATCAGATCTGTATGTGAATCCCAGTCACTGACTCACTCTGTAGGACATAAATGACTGTTCTGAGCCTATTAATAAGAGATGAGGGAGTGGGGAGTGTCTTAAATGTTCTTTGGGGTTTTCATCTTGGTCTTCTGCCCTAAAAATCAAGTGTCATATCAGTTCCTCAAAATTAAGGAGCAGTTGAAAAATTAACCTGCACATTTTGTGCCTCAGTTTCCCCCTCCACAGGAAAGAGAAATGATAAAGCTTTTAAATTGATTTGGTATAGACAAGCAGAACTATACACACAAAGAACTCTGGTCCTTTTGAGTAAACAAAATAATCTCCCTAGGTTCTGGTTTTGTTTTACTCTGTTTACTATATTTAATATCCGTCCTGTAGGATCATTTATGCTAGTTCTTCCTGAGAGCCATGTGATGGATAGTCCTAGATAGCCTGCATTTCTCATCCTGAGTTCTTCAGCCAAATCCAGAGGAGTCCAACTGAATGAGAGTACTTGTGAAGTGCTACTCACAAGAGGAAGGGCATCACACTGATCTGAAGTGTGTCAATTTGAACATCCTTTTCATCCTCCCACTTTCACAATCAAATTGTTACAATCATGGCACAGAACAAGGATCTTGTTAAGGGCTAGCCAAGCTTAATCTGCAGTTTTCTTGCTTTCGCATTTTTACAAAAGAAAAAAAAATCTTTTCAACTCCTTTTTTTCTTTCTTTTTAGTTTAAAAAAGAAAACAGAAAATGTAAGTTGATATGTTTCAGTTGACCATGATGAATCTGGGATAAGTTACTATGCTCTCTTCCCTGATAAACAGAGACATTATTGTGCAGTCCTGGATAAAGTCACTGATTATACTGTTTGGGCCATGAAAGCAAAATGTGTTGCAAGGGTTTGGATGTCTGTAATTAACCAGTTGTAAATGCTGTGGTTGGTGGCTAAGCAGCTGTTGAGATCACTGTCAGAATTTCGCCACTCTAAAGGAGCTGTCGTGTGTTATTCCATTGTTTCAGGATGGAAAAGAACAGTTGTTTGTATACGTTTCTTTTTTCCCTAAAACACAACAAATGTTGGCTGTAAACTGCACTTAGAGTGTTCTGGGCTATATTAGTGGAAAGGATTTGTATTTGCCTGAGATTGTCTTTGTCTTCAGTGTAACGTATCAGATGCCGACAGTATCACTGCAACCTAAAGGTTCATTTTTCACAAGAGTTCACTGCCACGTACCTTGGACATTCATTCTGTGTGGGCAGCTTTCCCTGTCCATGCACTGATTCACTCCCAGAATACATCTGTGAATATAATTGAGCCCTAAGTTTGGATATTAAGAATCTCATGCATTTTTTAAGAACACATATCATTTTAGTACTGGATTCAAGCCTCTTAGGGCTGTCTTAAAATAAACCTTGCAGTTTGACATGGGTAACTCTTTAGTACTGATGTGTAGACAGCAAAGAACTTGGCCACTAGGAAATTATATCAAATGCAGCAGGTCAGCTACTGATTGCCTGAATATCCTAATACTTGTAGGTGAAACTATGGTGTAAGACCTTTGGCATTCAAACCTTCTGACTCTATCTAGTTCAGGGAACGGTGAGTTCTCAGTTACAGGGAGTGGGAAGATGATGTCATTGAAAAGCTATTGCCCTGCTTTGATATTAGTAAATGTGTTCAAAGTTCTCTAGGGACCTCTAAGGGCTGAAAAACTTTCCCTACCACAGTTGCTGTGGGATAGAGGTAGTTTCTCTCTCTCTCAAAATTTCTTTACCAGTTTTTTTAACTAGAATGCAAGTGAAAGACATTTCAGAGAATAAGTCTGGCTCTGCACTGTTTAAGGAAACCTGGTGAAACTGAGGCTGGATGCATTCTTATATCACTAAAGAAAACAAAGACAGGAACAGAAGAATGCCAGAAGTGTGTGCGTGTGCGTGTGTGTGTGAGCGTGCGTGTGGAAGGGGCGGAGGGGAGGCAGGATGAAGTCCTTTGCAAAACAAAGTCTTAGGTGCCAATGTTGATGTTTTAAGGGATGCCTTTCACTAGTCACTATGCGATAACTTATTAGCAATCAAAACCAGAGGGCCGGATTCCTCCTTTTTCTTTTCTGTATGTACAGCATAAAAAAAATACAGTGTAAAAGTCCTGGCAAGTTGCCAGTACTCCTCCTCCTGGGATAAGGGGGTGAGTGATGCAACACCATGACTCTTTTTCCTTCTCACATCTTGCCTGTCACATGGGGAAGTGAGCAATTGCTTAGCTTTTTTTTTTGCCTACGAGCTGGGCTGTGCTTTGTCTTGCTTGTTCAGGTGACAGGCAGCTTCACCGCACTGCTGACTGTGTGCTGTCCTCACAGGGCCCAACCCAGCCTTCGGGACATTTGAAATTTTAAATACGTCTGGGTCTGAGTTCTGCTGCTGGCTTTTGCCTTTGTAACAGGGCCATCACGTATACTAGAGCCACGAGCCCAGGGCACGTGCTAATATTGCTGATAACAAACATAAACTTCTAAGTTGCCTCTGCCTTCTCCCTCCCAAATTTATGAATTTAGCTTTTTGAGCTTTAGGGTCTATGTGTTGTGAGTTTTCTTCCCAACCATGAAGCCCGAGTTTGTTTTTTTTTAATCATGGAATAGTGGATTCTCTAATATTTTCCGTGCTGCAGTGAGGCTTTTAGCAGGACAGCAAGTATCACGAGACTCCTGATAAAATCATGAGAGTTAACAAGGCTAGCACTCGAAGGAGCTTTGCAGATTCAGCCTTTTTCTGAAAATAACATTCCAACAACACAGAGATAAACTGAATGTTTGAAATAATCTTGGAGAATATTTTACTCTGTGTTGTGTTTTTTTTTTCTTTACATAAAGACCCTCTTCAGACCATCTGAATGGGATTTCAGTAGTCACACGACAGCTCCTGTGTCACTTGATCAGTGACATGACTTAGCAGGGGGAGGGAAGAGACGGGAGGAAGGGAAGATTTGGGTCTTTTTACAAAAGTTAAAAAATGTGATGAGGACATTTGAAACATATTTTTAAACTCTCACTGGTACTCAATAGCATTGTAGTCCACTTTGTAGAGCATCGCTGAAACAAATAATGTTTAGTAATAGCCAGCAGCGTGCACAGAGTCCCTAATGATGTCATTGGTGACACGTCTGATACCTGTCCCCTGCTAGGTTGCAGCCGGTGCCGCAGCCTGAGAATGCCAGGGCATCCGGCAGGATTCCAGGGCGCTGAGTCAAAGGTGAAATGCCAACACCAGGGAGTAATTGCTGGTTTCGCTGGCTGAAATACCAGTCATATAACACATTTATTACACTTACACAGAGAGAATGCAAAGATAGAGCAAAGGGGTAAACAGCAGAACTAGACTGATGGGAAGAGAGAGTATTCAAACTTGATAAAGAGTACAGCTGTGATAAAAAAGCAATAATCTTGGCTGACACGTATTGTTGCTGATATGGCATTGGACATTTATAAGGGCATTTTTATTTCCTTAAATGTGGAGCTACTTTTTTTTAATGTGTGTGTGTATACCGCATCTCACATGCAATTCTGAAAACGTGCAGCTCTTCTGATTCATAGTAGTAGAACTAAAGCAAGATTTGTAACAGGCATATGGGCAGTACTTACTGAAATTTAGGTGCCAAGCATGCAGCTAAGCCCATGGACATGAAGCACACACTGGATACCAGTTCTTGTACTTAGTCAGGCACATGCTTCAGTGTCTGCAACAGCAGTACTTTGCTTTGATTGACTTCTACCATTTCCCAAGACTGAAATGTGTTACTAATATTGGCCTATATCACCCATTGCTCTTGGAAGTTGGGGAGACTTTGTCATTTGCGACTTTCCTTTTTTTAAAAAAGAAACTAGCTCTGGAAATAGAAAAATAAAATTTATTACCTGTTTTGCATTTTTTAGTCTTTTTCTGTTGTTTTGTGTGATTGTTTCAATTTTTAGAACTAACACAGGACAACCTTCACTGGTATACTGCATCCTTTTTTTTTTTTTAAATGTGATCTGTCTTGAAAAGGTATTACAGAAAGAGTGAATTTTGTTGCACTCTAGGAATACTAGTTTTGAAGTGTTCAAATTTTGAGGGAAGACAGATTCAGCGCATTTAAAAATAAAGCCAAGTACTGCACAAGGTAATGATATCAGAAAACCAACAAAGTTAAGTGATATTTCTGAGTGATAGAAAAATTTTACAATTTTTGGCCACCAGCCATGATGTAAGAAGAATTTCCGTGCATTAAATTAACTTATCATGGTAGTTATTGAATCCTCTTTCTTAATGTAAAGATTCTCATTTCCAAAGGGAGAAGGAGAGAAGTTTAATGAAGAGAAAGATCCCAAAAAGCGGAAGAAGAAAAACGAAAAAGATTCAGTTATGGTGTACTATTGATACCAAGATTAATGTAATAGCTGCCTCTTAATGAAATCTAAGAAGTGACAGACATGGTGATGGGGTGTCCTCCAAGCAGACATACACATATGACCTCTCTCAAAGGATGTTCAAGATCCCAGTTCCATGACGACTTGGTAATGTGCTCAGCCTTATGCATGTGGGGAGCCCCTTCGCTTCAAATTACACATATGCTTCATGTTTGCAACCTTACTCTTCCAGGACTTCTTCCAGCAAATTCAACACTCCTTCCTTTTCTTCCAAATGCTAACTATGTTACACGCTTTCCTCCCTTTCAGTCACTTAAAAAAGCATGATCCATTAAAAGTCAGTGGCAGAACTCCCACTGACTTCTGTAATGCTGGGAGTTAAGCTCTCTGCTTATAAAACTTACACATTTCTTTTTATAAAACTTTCCAACATTAAAAAAAGGTCATTTCAGTCCTGCAGCTCTCTAAAATGGTCAGTGAGTGTCTTACACCTTTTCCTTATATTTAATATCAAGTATTATCAGCACTTTTTATTATTATTCTTTGTGCTTTTTGGAGGAGGTGCTAAGCATTGAGGTCATGTCTACTTTATCTGAACTTTTAAAGATCCTATGATAATAAGAATTTTTGGGCTTTATTTCTCAACCCTGCCCTCCTATGCAAGATGCTGGATGTCAGATTTTTGCTACTATCTGCATCAGAATTGTCTGCCGTCCTCTGATACAATTCTTGTAAAAGATCTTAGTGGGAGCTCTGTAGTTAACAGACAGTGGCCAGGAGATGGAAGATGCTGAAGATTTCTATCAAGGTTCATTTGCAATGAAATACGTGACGAGTTTAGATTTAGCCTCAATCATGCCAAATTTGTCCATATCTTTCTTCTCACCCCTGAAACAGAGGCATGCTGGAACACATTTTTGTGTTCTTCATGTCTCCTCCTCTAGCCTTGGCACCACTAAGAGGTAACAGAGGGGAAGAACATGTTTCAGAAGAAATGAAAGGAAGCTGTAAGGAATTGTGGAGTTGCTGCTAATGGATTTTCTACATTCAGTTGTTTCACCATGTTGATTCCAAATGTACTATCAAATACAGGGCAGAATACAGCCCTCAAAGCAGCAGAATTGATATCATGTCTGTAGGTTCAGAGTCAGAGGTTGATGACTACTGGAATCAAGCACTGTTTCTGCAGAACACAGATCAATAGGTAAGATGGATACTACCTCTTAGTTCACATGTAGATCCATTGGTATTTTCCATTTCTCTTAAGCTAATCTGAGTTGAAAGTGCTCTGAAGTAACAGTGCATTGTGCAGAATTAAACTTCAAATCCTTCCTGAGCACTCTGAAGTAACCCTCTACCATAACTACACACTATTCACCACCATATTCTTCATGAAACAAAAATATTCCTGCTTTGAAAGTTGGTCTTTATGGAGTTTTTCTGAAAGTGGATGTCAGATACTAATGAGACAGTTAGGCTAGCCAGTGCCTTGACATGTTTCATTTATGGCTTGATTAGACCCTGATTTAATGAGATACTGTACTACATGGAAGCACATCATCTTCAGTCATTTAACAGAGTGGAGTCTGAATGTTTCATTTCGGCAGTGTCTCTGCACTTTTGAAACTAAAAGAAAAAACACAGAATAAAGCATAATTTAAGTAGAATGTTTCATTCCAACTGCAGTAGGCAATTACAAAGAAAACCATTCTGAGACTGCCCACTTCTTTGCCTCTCTTTTAAGTCCTATAGACTATGCATTAGTGCTTCTGAGGGTTTATTATACTGTACAGAATGTGTTTTGAATTTAAGATTTGTAAGGGAAAAGCAGACAAAAGGACAATCTCATGTTTCCATTCATCTTCCCTGTGTGTTATTCCAGAGACTCAAAAGGGTGATACATGGTCTAGATTTTGTGAATGGTGAATGTCTTTGTTACAAGGTGTCTTAGGATGACACAGAAATTTTTGACATTCTCTTTCGCATGGCTTCCAGTGGAGGGGCAGCTCCAGAGCGCTGCAACGCTCCAGTGGATTTTCTCTGTTGGATGACATCTAAGCATCCAAAAGCTTCACTGAATTGTACTGTAGACTGAGCAGTCCTGGAGTTGTACAAGATCTGAGGTACTGCTACTGTGTTTTAGGCTCACCTCCCTTTGCAGTGGTTTTGCACCAAATGGATTTCAGTTGAACCCGGTGACACAAAGAGCTGAGGTAACCTTACTGGTAGACTTGTGAATATATAGTTCTTATATACATTCTCACTTGGGAACAAGGCATGATGCCGTATGGAATGGCTCACATCTATTTCTTGGCTTTGGGTTAATTGTGTAAACTGAAAGAGTCTGAAGAAAAAAAGGATATATTAAGAATAAATTATGTCATGCGGAGATGAGGTTAATTATTTAACATCTGGCAAAAGCAGATGGATTCTCAGTTAACACAGTGGAATCCATTCAGTCAGCACCTTGATAAGCACCACATCTTTTTCACTGTCTCAGATGCCTTCCTGGAGATCTTGTGCTTTCCAGTTGCTCTGAAGACTGGCTAGGCAGCACATCAAGACAGTTTAAAACGATTGTCTGCCATTGCCTGCAAGGCTTTGGTAATTTGCAAGTGTGAATGATGTACGCTGGCAGACAGTTTCTTAGTGTGTGGCCCATTTGTCCAGCAGTTTGACTTTTTACTTACTAGCTTGAGTGGGTTTGGCGCTGTACATCAATATCCTGGGATGGATGTTCTCAAAGGTATTTTTTGTTGAGATGTGGCCACTGCATACTGACAGTGCCTATTAAGGCATTGTGTTGGAGTTATTTGGGAGAATATGATTTGACACAGTGACCACACATGATGTTCTTGGTGGCCACACACAGGAAAGATGGCTTATGATTTGCTAGCATGGGATGTGGTCTTCCGTGAAGGAATCCACAATAAGTTGTCTCTATGTTACCACAGATTTTAAATATATTTAATACTTAAGGAGACATTTTTGACTTAATGTTGGGGCAACATGGCCATCTTGAACTTCTTTTGAGAGGAAATCCCTGTGGCCCCTCTTAAAGGTCATTCTCAAAGAAGCGCTTTCAAGTTATAATGATTAATTATTCATATTTGTATGCTCCCCCCCGGGTCCCAGGTAGTATATCTGTGCAGGACTTCCCATGACCTTCAGTTTTTCAGCAGCCTTTTTTCATGTGCTCCTTGACTGGGTAGGAACCTTGTAAGGCTATTCTGTATTAGCAGAAAATGCTTCAGCCCTGCTCTATTTTACATTCATACAAGAAAAAGCCCACAGAAATCAGAATTTCAGGTATATTAAAACTTTCTGTGAGCAAAGAACCAATAAGAAATATCCTTTAAGGAGAAAAAATCAGTGGGAACTTTATTTTTATAGCTCTCCAGATCCTGCATGCTCCTGAACCTGCTGGAAGCTCAAGGCAGTACTGTCAGTGCTGTCATGACCAGTACGTAGAGTCAAATGTAGGAGAAACACTTTTCCTAGTACCTCATATTTGTAATCCACTGGATTCAAATCTCTGGTATTGCTGTTTCAAAGTGCTGGTGTTCCACAGCACCTGGAGGTTGGTGCCACCGGGCTGTGGAGTTGCAGGAAAGTGCAAATGTTAGGTGTGACGCTCAGAAAATGCTGCTCTTCTCTCATTTTAAAAGGGTGTGAATCAGAGGTCGTTCCACTGTAACCGGCAGATTTTCTGCAGTCAGTGTGAAATCATCATCCAATTCAACAACTTCATTTCTCTGAGTCTGGAGATACTCAGCCTCGATGCTTTAGATCCTAGCCAAGGCACGTCTTGCATGTTTCCTACTTACCTAACACTTGCACAACTGATGGCCAAACATTCTTTCTGGAGCATTTACCATTTCCAAATATATTTATCTTTCAAGTAAATAAATTCCATGTTAATTAGTGACAGCTCACTGCTAAAATATTCGCTTCATTCTTTTATCGCCCTGTGGCAGAATTCTGCGTGCCATGCCAGCTGTCCTTCACAGCAGGTCTTAAAGGTTTGAAGCCTTATTTGGTGTCTGCAGTGACCTTTTAAATTCCAGAGTAAAGTTGGGGCTACACAACTCACAAATATAACACTTGTTAATAAAATGTCAGCTTTGTAGTAGTCAGACTTGCACGGAGCTTTCAAACTGCATTTTCCATCAGCCTAATAGCTCAGGATTGTATACATGTGGTGGCACAGTTGCAAGAGGGGCAAAACCTTCAAAAAAAGTTCCCTTCTGTTCCTGCCATGTAGCCAGGTCACAATTCTACCCCCTGGGGAAAAAATCATTTCCCCAATTACATTCCAACAAAGAGTTGTTAGTTTCTTCATAGTTTAGGTGACCTGAACTAAACCCAGAAATGCCAGGTTTTAAAAACTAAAAGATTGCCTAAACCTTCAATCCCTGAATCAATAGCAATGTAAGAAATAATAGTAGCAGGAGAAAAAAACAGGGGGGAGGGGGAGAAGAAGCAGCGGAATGGCTAGCAGATGTTTCCTAAAGAAGGTATAAACAAGGAAAATGAGCAGTCAGATTGTCCTTTAACTTTATAGTGTAGTTTACAAATTCATTAAACAGGACTTCTGACCAGAGCAGCTCTTGCTGAAGGATTAAGTTGAAACATTCTTGATTTCCTGCTCAACTGACTCACTTGATAAGATGCTCTGTAATAACATAATCAACCATTGAATAGTTAACAAAACCTTTGGATTGTATAAACCCATGTAGTTTAGATGGTTCTTGACCTTTTTTATGTGTAGGTGATGATTACTTACATATCTGCAGGCATGCTGAAAGCTCTTTGTAATGTACTTAAGAAAAATAACACTGATATCATTCAAAACTCACTTTTTTATTCTTTTAATACAGATATTATAGCTGTTTAGATTTTAATGATCTGTCTGTATAGTTGCCTAGAGACATTTCTTTTCCATCTATTTACTGAAATTACATAAGCAATTCATGTAATGTTTTAAAGATTTATCCAAGTTTAGGTACTGCCTGTGTTCCTCCTGGAAAGCTAGGTCTGGCATTACCGTGATGTTTAGCTCTTGTCAGACTGTAAAAAAAAGTTTTGGTTATTCTACAGTGGGACTAATTTTTCTCTTGTTCTGTAAAAGATTTTTAGCTGCAGAAAACCTCTTGTTATCGATGAAAACTTTACAATAGACCTCAATGGATTTCTAATTGACTCAGTAATGCACTTTCATTATTGGACTAATACTAGACAGCTGGAAGTTGTCTAATATGCATACAATTCTCATATAACCTGTAATATGGAATAATCAGAATACTTTGAAATAATTATAAAGGATATGGGGTAAATTGGCAAATGGCCTGTTCTGCATGGGGAAAAAAAATAAAAAAATCGAACTTTTGAAAATCTATGTCATTGTATGAAACAATACAGGCCATTTCCAAAGTCTGTCTTCCACACACTGACTTGAGGATGTCTGTACATAGCCCTAATTGTCTGAGATCACTGATATAGCTGTACTTTCATCACAAAATAAGAATGTTGGCTCCACTATCAGTTAAAATAGAGATATTCCCGTCTTTTTCCAAGCCCAATAGAAGACCAGTCAAAATCAGCTCAAATTATTATCACCTTATATTAAATACGAGACTATCGTTAAATGGTGCCTGAAAACAATATCTGTATCACAATATAGTTGTAACTGTTTTCAATTACATATTCTAAAATACTATAAATTAGTATTCCATAGCTGATTAGAGATGAGGTTTTTGAAGAAATGCTTAAGAAATGCTTTAAGAAATATTTAGCAGGACAGGATATAGCTTTCTATCTTTGTATTCTTTGTGGAGCTGCTGTGTTCACTTAATGGAAATTGGCCTGGAATCTCTGCAAATCCAACAGAAACATTTGGTGTAGAGTTTGTAAACTTGTTTTTTATGTTTGTAAATCCTTTTTAATGCTCCTGATGTTCTTAAAAGACGTCATTTCTCCCTTTCAGTATAAATACTTTTATGGTGTTGGCAGTCCCAGCTTTTCAAAAAAATGTATTGAAATCTTGTGAGGAATTAGGCTACAGCTCTATTAAAAAAAACAGGCTCCATGAAATTAAAAAATTAGCAAGCATGGCAAACTTCTTGAAGTTTACACAAACAAAATAAGTGTGATTTGAAAATGTTATTGAATTCCATCATTTAGATTTTGTTACATATTATAACAAGGATGTTTTTTAGCTGCAGTGAGGACTACAGTCTATGTGTGTTATCAACAAAAGCATCTTCCTTCCCAAAGCAAGATTGATCTGGATCAGCTAAGGTCTGTTTTTTGGGGTCTTTCCCTCTTTTCCCCACTTAACATAAGATAGTAGCTTCTGGGTAATTTAGAAGCTTTTTTGTAATAGAGCATTTACTTGAATGCTTACTTATTTTTGTGAGTTGTCCTGTCCAACCGGAAATTTTTTCGTAGCCAGCAATATCTGAATGACTGATTTACTTGATAAAATAATTTCTAGTGGCATCAACATCAGCTGCGGGCCTAAATATAGAGAGATAAGTACTGCATGCACTGATCTTTTAGACAAATGCACATGATGTATCCATGTTAGGTGACATCTTCCATAGGATTAACTGTTGTGGGATGTCAACTGTGAATACAGCAAAGAATAAGATTATGTAACATGGACTAAGAAAGACAATTCTTAGAAATTCATCGCAGTCTGCAGATCTGCTCGTAACTATATGGTAAATTAATGCTCACTGTCACTTCATTCAATCAGCAAAAGCCAAGCAATTAAAATAAGCTGTCACATTTTTCGTTCTTTTCAGTGTGAAATTGAAAACATTTCTCAAGCTAATAAACTCAAGTCTAGGACTGCTGGTATGTGCCTGACTTTTTCAAACAGTATACTTCAAAGCATAGAAGCTAGATAAGCTAACAGCTCATTCAGAGAAGTTATTGTGTTGCAAGAAGCATGTCTATCAAATGCTTGCTTTACAAATTTGAATAGATGTCATTGTTCTCAGTAATGTCACCCACTCTATGGCTGCCGGCATTGTTTGAAGAGAGGGATTGTGAAGCATTTTTTTATTTTATTCAGGGGTGCTTCTTTGCAGGGAAATCAGCCGTTCTTTCTCTGGATCTTCTTTATCAAAATGATGATGCAAGCACTACTAGGGAGGCTGAGTAGATAGCTGGCCAAAGTGCAGAAGATCAATCTGATGGTTTAGCTGCATAGTCTTCAAAGTAGACGAATCCAAGTGTAAGAAAAGAAAGATACCATGACAATTAAATGTTGCTTCTTGTTTTCA